>NW_026607397.1:0-54104 GCF_029890125.1 Rhinichthys klamathensis goyatoka
CGCTTATAGGCACTCAAAGCGCTTCACATGGAAGGGGGAATCTCCTCAACCACCACCAATGTGCAGCATCCACTTGGATGATGCGACGGCAGCCATAGTGCGCCAGAACGCTCACCACACACCAGCTTACTGGTGGAGAGATAATGGTAATTTGATTAGTAAAACTATACATAATATATAAATTGAGCTGAACTCAGAAAACTGGTGAGGATTATAAGCTTTTGTATGCTTTTAAAATATATAGGATAAAAATAATATTTCCACTTCAGTCGTGGCAAAATATCAAAAAGCATTGCTGAAGTTAGATTTCTTTTCAGTTTTGCACACTAGACACACATTCCTATTGAATTCTCACATGAATTTTCAACCACAGATTGAGAGAGTGCAGAGGCCTTTGTAAGAGTGATTGAAATTGAGCTGAACTCATAGAAAACTGAAGGCGTGTGAGGATTGTATGTGAATCTTGTCTCTCCTGAGTGGATGTCCACAGGTCGCTCTCATCTGCTCAAGAGTGGAGTGTGAAATCACACACTCCAAAGCTCCCTGGAGACCTGATGTCTGATGTAGCAGCTCCTTTAAGACCTGACATTTACAACAATAGACAGTAGATGGACAGATCAGCTGTCGTCCAAAGGAACCATGGACATTTCCCACATCCTTTTCTTATATTTTTATTTGGCCATCAGTGAATGCAGTCAATGGCCACATTCTATATTAAATGGATTTTTAGAAAGCACATATAATAGTTTAGAAGTGTTTTAACATATTTATTAAAGTATAATGACAGTGTTATTCATTAATCCACACAGATGATCTAATAGGGGATATTCTCTTAATCTTAATGCTTGAAAATAGTAGTCATAAACATAATTGTGTGCTTCTAGTTTTGATAGGTTGAGATTGTTTATTTGTCACCACACAATCCCCATACTTCTATTTGTGTTATTAATATTATTTTCCACATTTCAGAATTAAAACGAATGAGGTGTCTCCAACTTTTTGACTAAATACTGCATATTAATGTTATTATAAAATGCATCAGTGAGGGAAAGGGAGTTATTGCAAAGTGCTTTATGTAATAATGTCTGTCCACTTGGCAGGCATTTTGACTATAATCTGTAATAATTTGGAAAAATGTACTATCATACAAGTAAATAGAAAAGGGCTAAAATCTTAAAATCAATTGCCAAGCTTGTGGCTCTTTAGTTCAAATCATGCTTTAAAAAAAATATATATATATTTTCAAGTTGGTCCGCTAAAATGCATGTGTCCTAGAGCATGGACTGTTGTAAAGAGGTGATAATGTATATGCCAATACTGTTTTTGTATCATAATTGAAATTGAGTTGTTCTTAAAGGGATACTCCACCCAAAAATTCTGTCATCATTTACTAATATTTACTAGAAACTGTATGAGTTTCTTTCGTCTGCTGAACACAAAGGAGGATATTTTGAAGAACGATTGGAACCAAACAGTTGTTTGGCACCATTGACTTCCATAGTAGAAAAAAAAATACTATGGAAGTCAATGGTGCCAAAGTTCCAATCGTTCTTAAAAATATATTCCTTTGTGTTCAGCAGAAGAAAGAAACTCATACAGGTTTGCAACAACTTGAGGGTGAGTAAATGATGACAGAATTTTCATTTTTGGGTGGAGTATCCCTTTAATGACGGCATGTTGAACACTTATTCCATTCATTTTCATCAATGACTGGCTTCTCGTCCTTATGCTGTCTTTAGTAACAATAAGTCCAGGGGTTACAATTGATCTTATAAGTAAGATGAAAGAAGGTGCTATGCAGGACACTGTAGAGGTTGGTTGGTTTCAGAAGTTGGGGCTTTATATACATCAGTTGGGCTCAGAGTAAGGGAGAGAGTCCACTTCATGTCAGCCAATCTCTGATTTACCTGGAGGACAATGTTAAGTTTAACCAGAAGCCTGGGAAGACTGAGCAATTAAATTTCAAAGATGGAGAGCCGTGTGAGCCAGTGGCCCTGAAGGCGTGAGAGA
Organism: Rhinichthys klamathensis goyatoka; assembly: GCF_029890125.1. Taxonomy (NCBI): domain Eukaryota; kingdom Metazoa; phylum Chordata; class Actinopteri; order Cypriniformes; family Leuciscidae; genus Rhinichthys; species Rhinichthys klamathensis. Next base: position 2,011 of record NW_026607397.1, read on the forward strand.
ATAATGGTTCAGGAAGTGTCCTCAGGAGCAGCAGAACATCCGTTTATCTTCTACAGAAGTGACATCTAGTCTCTCAAATGTGGTCTGACAGTCTCCACATAGAAATCTTTGAGCATGGTGTTGGGCAGCGGAGGTGTATTACAACGTTTAGATTGCCTGAATGGTGAGGGGAAACAAACAGATGCTGTACACAAGGCACAAACAAATCACTTCATCTCACAAATACACCTGCAGAGAGACACTCTGGTATTCTAACGGATGAGCCCACACACAACAAATCTGCTTGTTATTGCTTAAAAATCACTTGAGCTAATTATATCATTTGTCACCAGACTTAACAACTGAAAAAACGAACATCAGGACAGATGACAAAAACACTTCAACAACATGCTATGGAAGTATGTGAATACAAACACAACAAGCTTCATTTTGTTGTTTTTTAATTGGAGTCCAAGTCAAATTTTTCAAAGACAAGCCTTTTAGCTTTCTATAAGATGCAGTTTAGTTTTATAAACATTTTCAATGAGCATTGACTTTCATTTGTTGTTCATAAATTCAAATTCTGGAGTCCAATTGAAGTTTCAAGCCACTTCTTTACTTGGCAAAATTGAGATTGTAGTGAATTTATTTGTGTATTTAAGTGTGACTACTTAAGTCTGAATCTCAGACTTGAGTCTTCATGTCAGACTGCAATTCATAATGCAACCTTGCATTCTGAGAGTTATTATGACAGGCATTAAGCTGTTTTGCTCGGCTTTAAGTCAGCTACTATCATAATGGAGCAATATTTTGAAGAAATTCTTGCAGAGCAGGATTGGGTAAAGTTAGTTCAACCTTTACAGCTACCTGCATAACAACACATCTGGTGGGACAAACACTTGAAGGTAACTCTGCCTTATTGAGCAGTGAAGTTTGTTACAGCCACAGTAACAGTAAAGGCATGTTAAGTATGTACAGTGGGACCTACAGCATTTGTGTCTAGTATGTTTCTGGCATTAAGATTGTGATCTGTTTCGCAGACGACACGGATGACACATGACGAGAGTTTCTAACCAGATGTTTCCTTCTTGCTTTACCAAAACTAAAGTTTGTTTCATCTTCAGCACATGTGGCAAACACAAAAAAAAAGAACCAAAAAGATGAAAGGAAGCAGTTTTATAAACAGATTCAGCAAGCTCATCATTTTTCGGGCCAATGAGGCTCCCAGCAGCAGACATCAGTTAATCTACTCAGAGCAAACCACAGCGTGACACATCCTCGCATTCTGCAGGAAGCCCTTAGAGTATGGCAACAACACAAGTAATGTAGTATTCTTTCCTGTGAACTGTGTTAAGTTTTGACCTTTCATCCCGGTTGGTGACATGTCATTAACTAGAACACATGCCTAGTCCTCCCCCACACTCCCTAGTCAGCATGGGCAATACATTCTCTTTGTCTTTTCCCGAGTGGAGTCTCCTACTCCCAGCGCTACAGTCGCGGCTGCATCAGTCGCCTTGAAGAAGCTAGCAAATCCTACACAGCCCTCGGCCGAATGGTAGCAGATCAAAGTTGTATTTCTCTTGCTATTTTCATGCAGGGGTTATTTATTATACAACATGCAGGAAATTGGGAGAGTTTTGATGGACATTCTTTGTGTAAGGTGCTTTTTGTCATGTATGACTGGGATAAATCAATGTTGACATATTTACCAGGCATATTGATCTTCTTCGCTCTTTTAAAGGGTGGTAGAAATTGGAATTGCTTTCAAATAAAGTGTATTGTTATATCTCTATGTATATATAATAGATTTTGATGGATTTGTTTTGCATGATCGTCATATGAGCTTAGACTCTGTGAAGTCAGAACTGTGAAGGACTTCAGCATATCGGGCGTTTCAAAAAATTGTGTGAAGGGAAAAGTGTTTGCCAGTCAAAATTTACTCCCACATACGATGGTTTGATGATCAAAATCTCACTTTTCAGGCTCAATACGCTAATCAGCGCGAGCTGCTTTTAAAATTCTCACTCTCTCAATTCTATTGTTGGGCGTTCAACAGAATAAAAGAAAAAAAATCCAAAGTTATCTTTTAATTGTTTGTGTGTGTGGCATTCAGCTGCTGAATAAAGACTTAGAAAATAGATGCCAAGGTTAGACCACAAATTAATTAAACTTGGCAATCAAAGGTTGAAAAATCTTTGAAAAAGTAAATACATTAATAAATAAAGTTTGAAATCAAGTTTTAGGAAAACCTCAGAGAAGGATTTAAATAATAATAATAACGATGATAATAATAACAATATTAACAGATACTGTTATTGGACTTTTTCACATTTAAGATTAACTAAATGAATTGCGAATAATTTACTATTAAAGCAATAAGCCATAAGAAGCTGGTGTGTCAGTGATTTCACAACTGGTTTACCACAATGCAAAGCAGTAATGTGATAAAAAAATATATGTAAATATATAAGAATAGTTAAATTTGGTAATAATAACAACCATCATCATCATCATTATCAACAAAATAAATAATTATTCTATAGTTCATATAAGCTTAACTGTAGTTTATGGTTGCCAAATTACAACACACACATTACAATGTTAGCAAGGCAACACATTACTGATATTATTTTTGTGGAATTAATTCAGCTCAAACTACATATTCAAACCTTATAATTCCAGTGTGCTTATCTATCTAGTTAGTTAACCTTAATGTTTTTTTACATTACCTGTATGTGCAAACCGTTTTATTCACTATAGACTCCTTGTAGAATAGTGAGCATATATAGAGTGTGGATAATGATGACTGTCCTTGTTCATTTTCTTAGATTAGTATACTAATACAGCTTATTTACAGCTTAACTTTATCTGAACAGCATGTATTTAGAATGGTATTTTGAAGCACTTTTGAATTATAAAGGATTTCGTTATTAAAGAGGAGTATTTTATATTTATTGTTTTTAATAATGCCTAATTCTGTATCATAGATGTTTTAAATGCACACCTGCTTTTACAAATATATGAAAAAAGTGGTGTTCTAAAAGAATTCCTGTACAATATAAATAATATGTATTTACTAGTTATATTTGAATGAAATAAGAGATTTACTCAATTGAGATGACAAAGATGTTAATTAAAAAACGACACATGTAATGCGAGAATGTCAGGGAATCACACACTGGACAGACGGGTATATTTCAAATAATCCAAATGCTTTATTTGTACAAACTGAAAAGGTAATGAAATAATGTGCAGGCAGATGAGAGAAGCAGACGATGCTGGAAGGGGAGTTGCCAGACACACACACGTTAGAAAGTTACTGATAGATGAATGAACTTTACTTTTTCCTTTGCATGACGAGATCACAGATATTGGAGGAGGATGAGGAACTGGAGACCAGAAACAGGGATGCGTGCGAGTGTGGAGTCCTTTTCGCTGGTGCTCGGGTGATGAGGTGATGGGTGACAGCTGGTGATGATACTGACTGCGTGCAGGTGATCGGAAGGAGGGATGCTGGGAAATGTATGTGCATGGTGAGGTGACTGAACTGGTGAACTGGTGACCTTTAATATCAAAATAAACAAACAACAAAAGTAGAGTAAAACGGCAGCCCCTCTCGTACGTCTGCACAAACATAAAACACAACTTAAATAGCCAAGGCCTGGTCCTCTCGTCTTGCACTGTCGTCACTCCTCCTTTTATCCTTTCCGACCGTCTCCGTGAAACTCGACGCCGGTGTGGCATGCAGGTGATGGTCATTAACCTCCGGCCATGCTTACCACACAGCCCCATCACCCCTTGCAGGCAGGGGGGTACCCTAGAGACTGCGCTTTACCTGGTGAATGGCGACGGCTCTTCCAGCTTTGGGCAGCCGTCAGGAATCCCCCGTTCCCTGCTCCTCCCCATCATGGCAGACGGCAGCAGGCAAGAGCTCTTTGACAAGCGCCTTCCTCCTTGCTCCGGGGTTGTAACGTTCAACAATCTTTCGTTTTGTTGTTTGTTTATTTTGATAATAAATTAAAGTAAAGAAAAAAACTAAATACGACGTAACTAGTCCAGGCCTGTTCCTCTCTTGTCTTGCACTGTCGTCACTCCTCCATTTATCTTTCTGGAGCTCCTCCGTGAGACTCGAGGCCGGTGTGGCGTGCAGGTGATGCTCATTAACACTCGCACCACCATCCTTGCTCCGTTCCATCGGCTCTCGACCCCGTCCTGCTTGCCACAAGTGTCTTGTGGAAATGCATATTCAAGTGTATACTTTCAATACTTTATTTTTAACAAATGTAATACTAGTGTTTCATGGTTCTTACATAACCTTTTTTTCTTCGTTTAACATTGTCTTGTACAACCCATTTTGCATCCATGTAAAAACAGGTAATGATGTCCTCTGCTAAATCATTGTGACAGTGCATGTATTGTGCTTGATTGGAATGGTGTGGATGAATGACATAGAAGCTACCCAGAGGGAAGAGAATAAAACCTTTAACATCTCAAATGTTTCTGCTAGACATAAATGAGGTTACATTAACATCAAATGGAGACTTTAGCTTGAATCTCCTGCTTCTCACACTTTTCTCCTGAGACAGAAAAAAATCTTTACACTCTCCCATTTGTCTCCTTAAAAGTTTCAGAAGAGATCTCGGTAACATCATACACTGTGCTCAGACTTTTCTCCTAAAGTAAAGATGCCAATGGTCTCACAATTGTTTCTTCGAAAGTTTAGATGAGATCTCAACAACGTCAAAAAAAAAAAAAAAAAGGAAAATTGCTAAAGTGAAAGTAACCCTGGAGTCTTCTTTGCTAAAAGGCACATTAAATAGCTTAAGTCTGAACACAGTGTGTGATGTTACTGAGATTTCTTCTGAAACTTTAGAGGAGAAAAATGGGAGACCATTGGAGTATTTAGTTTAGGAGGAAAGTCTGAGCACAGTGTGTGATGTCATTGAGATCTCTTGTAAAACTTTAAAGACTGTTAAAGAGATCACTTTTGATTTTTATATCAAGCCTGTATTCGCATTCAAGGCCAGTCGAATCTTGACTCAGAGGTGTGTGCTTATATGCCTGTTCTGAGTACTGCGGTGATGAGGGACAGGTGCCGGTGATCAATAATCAGGAGAGAGGGAGCAAGTGTGTGTGATGGGGGAGCCTGCCACGCGTGTGTGTGTGTGTGTGTGTGTGTGTGTGACGAGGGACCCTGCCGTGTCTGTGACACTGATGGAGTTTTTGTTCCTTGCCACTGTTGCCTTCGGATTGCTCATTTTGGGGCATAAAGAGAAATAGTTGGTATAACTTATCAGTGAAGCTATCTGTGATTGAAACTATTGTATCACTTAATTAATTGGCATTGTAGTATCCTGTTTAGAGATGTTTTGTTGTATTTAAAATTGGAACTGGAAACTTTTTTTTTATTATTAGTAGCCTACATACAGTGAATTTGACTTGACATACAGCTTAAACATAATGTATTAAACAACCATTTGTACATCATGAAAATCCACTAGACCAAAACCAGACATATTTTAATTAAAATCTGTAGCAAGAAGTACAACAGTAATGTTCACAATCTAAGCAAAAGCAATGACGTCATCATGAAATTTTCATGCTTTTATTTAGCAATATAAAAACCCCAGTTGTATTCCTGAGAACTGGTGTTTAATTCAGGAAAAGAAACATTGTTACGTGTGTACAGTACATATATTGACTTTTCATTATTCAAAAAGAATAAGCTAATAATTGTATAAAACTCTTTGAACAATTTCAGTAAATTCCTTTTCTTTTCTTTTTTTTAAAGAGCTACTTAACAGAAGCCATAATAATCAAAATCATATATTTAACATACCTGTATTGCTTAAGTATTACTCTACATATAGTAAACAATGTAAACTACGTGCATTTTAAATACAGTGCATTACAAGGTACTGCAATGAAATATTTTATGCGCATTAATGACTTTCTTGATGTTGATCAGGGATCAGGCTTAAAAGTGTTTACATCGCCTGCGTGTTCAAACTTCACCCTGCCAGCCACAGTAATGAGAGGCGTCAAAGATCATAAGTGATGCCCTAGTTATTATTATGACTGCCAGTCATGGTTATGATCATTAAACTTACAGTAAACAGTTGCACGAGTCTGTGTTTGTCATGCTGGCCTCCGTCTCTCTCTCTCTCTGGGAGCAGATGCCTGCGGTGTTCTATAATGACATGGTGTCACTGCTGCTACATGCGCTGGGAGAGAGGTTAGACAATGCAGTGTGCAGCAACTTTCTGTCTTTCTCGTTTTCTGTCTTTCTGTCCCATTTCTCTGTCCTCCTTCATTTCAGCTGTTTCTGCCTCCCTTTCTCTCCCTCAGCCATGTGTCAATTGGGGTCTTTACCTGACAGGCATGCTCTTTCTGTTCAAAGATAGAAATCTTTAAAAAGTCAAAAACATAATAATAATAATAAATAACACTACATATGAAAGATATATATATATAAAAAAAGTCCACCTTATTGCAACAAAGAAAAATTAAATAAAAACCAAAAAAAAAAAAAAAAAAAACGGAAATAATAATGATTAATAATTTGAAATTTATTTGAAGGATAGCCCCGGAGATGTACCATCTTGTTTTCGAGGGGGTCCTAGGAACAAACATGAATACAGACAACGGGTTACATTGTATAACACATAATACTTCACATTCATACCAACATTTGTTTGGTTAATTGTTTGGTACAATGTAATTGTGTTCGTTTTGTATTGCAAAACACTTTTGCTGCTATTGAGGTGGAATATGGGTAAGGTTAGGGACAGGATTGCATGGTTAGCTTTAAGGCTGGGTTAACACTCTTAAAAATAAAGGTTCCAAGGTTTTTCACTGCGATTCCATAGAAGCAGTTTTGGTTCCCGAAAGAACCTTTCAGTGAACAGTTCTGAAAAGAACCATGTTTTTCTAGCATTTAAAAAAATCTAAAGGACCTTTTTCCGCTATAAAGAACCTTTTGTACAATTGAATGGGAAAAAAAAGTTGTTAAATGTTTCTCATGGAACCATCGATGCCAATAAAGAAGCTTTATTTTTAAGAGTGTAGGGGTCAACATTGTAACTACAGATTTAATTACATGCAGATAGTTTTTTTTTCCTTGTTACATATGTTACATGAACTTACCATAGTAATAATAGTAAATTATGCATAATTACATGCAACTAACCCTCAACCTAATCCTACCCTAACCATATAGTAAGTACTATAGTAAGTATATTATATTGGTAATATTATTTACATATATAATTACACTGTAACAATGACACCTTAAAATAAAGTGTAACCGTTTTATATATATATGAGTACAATGTAAACAAATATGAACTAAGTCCAATGTAATAATAATTTTAAAAAAAAATTATATAGTGCTTTTCCCGAGCTCAAACGCTTTATAATTACTAAACATAATTCCGTAAAAACAGGACAAATACAAGGAATAATATAATACAGGCTACACATAAAACGCCACAGGTTTTAATGGAATCAGATGCATTGAGTGGAATGAAAAATATACAAATATCTGACCAACGGTCTATACAGAATGAGAAGCAGAGTAAAATGAAGTATGTAGAGTAGTCCCTCATGAAGTGGGTACAACTAGCAACCCGCTTCAAACTGCATCTCGAATGTCATTCAGCCCGAATGAGTACAAACACCTGGATCCCAAACGGAGAACAGGAACACCTGACGACGACAACGAAATTCTCCCATCAAAGACGCTTTGTCCGCAGCAACCATGCGACAAACACCGTCAGGAGGCAGGCAGGTGGAATCTGGTAGGCCGGATGAAGGACCATAGCAAGCAGCAGAGTGAAACACCACCTCCACGCATCAGCAGGAATCACAGAGACCCAATCGTAGGTAAAGTCCATTTGAGGTTGAAGTCCATCTCAGTCCAAGTGAATAAAACATACATTTTAAAAAAAAGACAATGAACATTTTGAACCTACAATCATTTGATACACTGTTATTGTCCAGGGGGGAAAAAAATACAGGTTTCTGAACACCCATTTTTGTCGCACTCAATCAGGTGAGTTTTCACAATGGAAGCATCTAAGCAGCCTATTACATGCTTTTTAGCAAAACAGTAAAACAATAATGAACTTAAAACAATTCTAAACCAGCAAAAGTTTAAGAAGCAACATACAGAAATATCAAACTCTATAATTAGCACCAAATTGTATTAATGACTGTTGTCTTAGGCCTTTCTTTTCATTAGCTTTTCTCTGGTTCTCTTTCTACTTTTCTCTGTTTCACTCTTCTTCTTTTTTTCTCACCCACATGTGTCACTCAGGGTCTTTCTCTGGCAGGCAACTCTTTCTGATATGGGAACCTGATGTTGCTGCAGAAAACAATAGTTTTATTGATCTGCGGCCACTATTAAAGAAATAAATAAATGTGTAGAGTTTGTGGGGAATTCTGCCCAGGGAAGGGTTGGAGGTATGGAGGGGTTCTGCATTGTTGATCCAGAATGACACTGATTGACAGTAGCGGTAGAAAAGCTGATAGCAACGTTTGGCGTGCCGCTGGTTTAAAGGACGGACATAGCCGCTGATTTCAGGTTTGTGGAGCATGACTGTGCGCTGGGGTGAGCTTGTCTCTTAACATCCTCTCCATGTCTGTTCTTCACCCTTCCATTGTTTTTCAGAGTTCTTTTGTGGATTGTTTAAACTTTTTTTTAAACAATCCACAATTTTTCTCACCAATAGTCTACTTTATAATCCAGGGCTGCTCTAAGCCACAGCAATAGTACCCCGTCAATACAGATAGCAGGTTTAGAGCGCAGGTGTGTGCTGGATATGGACCAGAGTGACACGCTGTCACCTATCAGCTGAAATTAGCAGCCCAGGTAGGAGCCACATAAGCGGGGCTTCTTCTGCCCGTCCTCTGAGTTTACAGCACAACAGCTGATGGACAGAACCTGCAATTTAGAATTCCTCCCCTTTCGCTACTCTCTCTGCTGGTGGTTGTCGTTGGATTTTTCATAAAAATGACTTTATATGCCACTGTATGTCTGCTTTCATTGATTTAGTTGCTTAAAGGTTGAAGTGTGTCATTTCTGTGTCAGTAGCGGCACCAAACAGAGTGGCAAAAATAACTTGATTTTTAGATTTTGAGTTGTTCCTACCCATGTAAAACTTGCTGCCACAATACTACGGTATTGTAAGTGTGTCATCGCTTTACAGTTGCGTTTTTTTGGGTTGTTGCTAGGTGGTTGCGTACTGGCCAATCTTTAAACTCTTTATGACATTCTGGTCTCTAAATGGCTTTAATCCAGGGTTGAAATTTTAGGGGGCTTTGGGGGAGAAAAATGTCACCAAAATGAACAAAAATACCCCCCAAATTCAATATACAGCAGCAAAAAATGTGCCTGCACTAATTAAATTAAACTATATTAATCCGGATACATTTGAAAATTGCGTTTTCGTATAAAAATGATCTCTGTCCACACTAGCGTTTCAAACATTTTCCAAAAGTTGTATAGATCCGTGCATAGATGACAGCAGCCTATTAATAACTGCTGCTGTCTTTCTCAGAAGCTACAAAAGCAGCTGTCTGGCTGCTTTTAGGGACTTTTTATAGTGGGAAGTGCTGTCTTTCCACGTGATTCTAAAGACCTCTAAATGAGTTTTTTTCCATTTGCACTCTAGATATTGTGTTTAAAATCTCCCACAATTAATGCTTTATCGACGGTGACCAATAGATCTCAGAGAAAATCCGCAAACTCCTTTAGGATCCAATAGACCCAGGAGGTCTATACAAGGTTTCCAAAGCAAGAGATAGTAGGGTTTTTTTTCTTCTTATATTTGAGAGTGTAACATTTAGCACAAGCACTTCAATTGAATTAAACCTGTGTCCTGTTTTCTGAGCAACATTAACCATGTTAACCCCATCTGATAGGCCATGACCAATCAGATGGGGTTAGTGCTTTTGACAGTAGCCTGGTGGAGAAGACTCATTAAGACCGATTAAGACCGACATTAAGACTGACTCAATAATAATTTGGTTTAGGCCAGGTTTCAGTAAGGCAAAGTACATAAAAACTATTATCTGTGATCATTTAATTTACAATAACCGCCTTAGGTGTGAGCAATATAATGTTTAGGAGCCCAAGCTTTAGAAATTGTTTCTGTTCTCTAATTTTTGTGATTTTCTGGTTTAATCATAATCAGATTTTTTTCTAGATCCTATAGTACATTTATTGTTTGACATCACTATTAGTCTCTATAGAATGTACTACACACTTCTATCAATTAAGAGGGTAGAACAAAGACCTTGATTTGAGGTTTAACTTACTATTCATATGGTGTGTAGCATCTTGGGAATGACCTCCAGGCCCTGTGGGACGCAGGAAGTACTCCTCTGTTTCCGAGAGCGAGAGGGTTCTGCAGCCTCTTCAGCTACCACTGGAGGCGCTTGAGCCTCTTGGACCACCACTGAAGGCGCTGCCATCTCTTGGACCACCATTGGGGGCGTGACAGAGAGAGTGGACAGCTCTGGGACAACTGAAGTCAGGTCCTCCCGGACCACCGGACTTGAGAGAAGCGTGCACGATCAGGAGTTTTAGCTCCTGTCCTGTGGACTTTATTCTTGAGGGACGAAAGTCTTATGCAATAAATTATGTTGTATTAACAAAGTTTGGGACGAGAATGTTCAGATAATTTACCTAATCAACACAGGAGGAGCACATTCAGTTAATCATCTCATTTAACGAGACAAGATGTCTGACGACGAGTCCATCTCCTCTCTGGATCCTCCGCAGCAATCTTCCGACCCCAGGACCACTCCTTCTCTTCATGACACCGCCACCGAGCCCCAGGCTTCATCACGCGGGCGCCGGCCTGCTAGAGCAGCCGATCGCATGCCAAGATGCCAAGGCCTACCCTCGCCTCCACCAGCGAGAATTCAAGCTTCCTCCCCGGCATCCTCCAATCGTTCGGCTGTGGGGGAAGAATGGATGGGGGAAGAAACAAACAACCTTGCGTTCTCCATCCGACTGCCAACGAGACTTACCCGTCCGATGCTGTGAGTATTGAACTCCCGTCGGACACTGTGAGAGCTCTCCCAGCCGGGTTTTCAAATTCCTCCACCAGTAGGACCCACTTACCCAACGCCATGAGGTGCTCCCGGGGACTCCCCTGCTCAGTCGTTTCGAATAACACTGCACCCCGTCCACCGGCCGGTAGGGCCCGCCAGCCCAGCGTTGTGAGCTGTGCGGGCCCTCCCGGTCGGGCGGCTCAAATAACGCACCCCGTCAGCCAGTAAGATCCACCCGTCCAATGCCATGAGCTGCTCCCATCAGAAGCTATGTGGGCCTTCCCGGAGAGGCGATTCAAGCCTCGTTTCCCCATTCATCGGCCGGTAGGGCTCACCCGTCCGACGCCACGAGCTGCTCCCGTCACGAAGGGGCGTGAGCCCTCCTGATCAGGTGTTGCAAATTATGCTGCTCCTCGTTTGTCGGGCAGTAGGGCCCGTCCACCTGGTGCTGTGAACTGCTCCTGTCTGGCGGCTGTCCTTTGTTAAATTTAAAATTTAAACGGCAAACGCACCGGTGCGGCAGATTTTTTTCACATAGCAGAAAAATAGACTTAAACTACTCCATCATTTCTGGTCATATAGAGTTAAGACATATTAAAAAATAAACTGTTAAATGTCTACTTTTTTATGTGCCCACCTACAATCTAAATAAAATATTGTGCTTTTGTAAAATAGCGCGCTATTCAAACGCTAATGATCTGAAGCAACACATTGAGACGTGTAAACGCCCACATAAACTCGGTAAACACACTATATTTAGTCAGATTAATGTACTGTCGTCTTGCGCGGCTGTGAGGAATAATCCTGGGACATTTACCTACCTCAGAACAAGTGCTGGTTTATTTTCACTTCGAGGAGCGAGCTGAGCTGTAAGTGTTTTTATTCTTGTGCTTTGTTCTAATCGCGACATATAATAACGTTAGTGTCTGTAAACACAAAAATAGCCTACTGTTTCTGTGTGTGTGTGTGTGTGTGTGTGTGTGTGTGTGTGTGACTAGTTTTGGATAGATTATAAAGTTTTAACTCTAAAATAGACATCAAATAAGCTTTTGTTAGCAGTTTCTGCTCATATGTTATGTAACACTCCCCTAAGCAACTCAGTGGAGTTTACACTATAAAAGGAGAACATTCGTTCCGTTGGAATAAATCAAAAGAATGGATGAGTATTAAACACAAAATAAGACAAATAGAATAGCAAGAAAACCCACAGTGTATTTATAAGACAACAGTATAATCCAGTAAACCAATTGCACACTATTGAATAAATGTTCGTGTGTGTGCGTGTACAAGTCTTTCAGTCCAGCGTGTACTATTTACAAAGTCAGATCAGCCTCACCGGCAAGGATGGTAAATCCGTGAGCAGAATCTGTGGTGTCCCCAGCTGTTTAAATAAAGTATTATTAGCAAAGTTCGGGAGGAGCACGTTCAGATAATTAACCTAAACAACACAGGAGGAGCACATTCAGTTCATCAACTCAATTAACGAGACAAGATGTATATACACAGCAGACTTATGTTTGTTCTATGACAGTTTTCCAGCATCTCTCCACCACTCCATCTCCTCACTTCTAATTATTCCTATCCCAACCTGGGATGGGGGAGTTCTCTGGGTTAGGGCAAAATTCTGATCACTGAGCCCTCCCCTTGGATAGCATGCCAAATACGCATTACCTTTACTCTATTTAATTACATGTAAGTGTGGTAAATGGACTGCATTTATATAGCGCTTTCACAGACCCAATGGCCACCAAAGCGCTTTACATTTGCCTCACATTCACTCACTCATTCATACACCGACGGCGGTGTCTGCCATACAAGGCGCCATCCAGCTCGTTAGGAGCAGCCGGGGTTAGGTGTCTTGCTCATGGACACCTCGACACTTGGTCAGGTGGAACCGGGGATTGAACCACCAACCTTTCAGTTCGTAGACAATCTACATGAACCACTGAGCCACTGCCACCCCGAGTGTGAACTCGTGAAAGGGTCAGCAATATATTTATTTATATATAATTATGGAGGGAACTGAACAGACGGGAGATTCCCTTTCTTTCTCATTCCTCCGACAACCGATCTTGTGCAACCGATCTATGTGTGTTTGCAACAAATGATTATATATTTGTATATTGAAACTACGGTCATCCAGACCGTGCATAAGTGTTTGGTTGGTCTTTGGCTGCATTTAATTTTGAGGAATTAAATGGTAAATTCTCATCTGATTTTGAGAAGTTAGATGGCTGTATTAATATATTATATTCAGCCTTTCATCAAGACCATGTTTACTTGTCTGGTTGGTATATTGCGGCATTTCATTTTGAGGAAATAAATGATAAATCCTCATCTGACTTTGAGAAGTTAGATGCCTGTATTAATATACTATATTCAGCCTTTCATTCAGACCGTATTTACTTGTCTGTGTCATGAACTTCTCTGGGACACGAATGTTGAGGATCCAAACACAGGATTTATTCAAATTAAAAGGGAAATCCACAATCGTAATCCAAATCCAGGCAAAGGTCATACACAAACAAGCAATCCAAACAATAATTGAGTTCAGGGCTGAGGCAAACAGAGAAATCCGGAGGAAAAGGCAAACAGGCGAACAGAATCAAAATAACCAGGACACGGGAGAAACAGGATACAATGGCTCAAAAATGCAGTTATACACATATAAGACTAAGCAATGAATGACTGAATTGACCAGGCATATAAAGGGTGAGCTAAACAAAGTAATGACACACAGGTGGAAGCAATCATGGATAATGAGTCCTGGCAATGGGTTATGGGAGATGTAGTCCATATTGAGATAACCAAGATGGAAGTAGTGCCCTCTGGTGGAAATCATAGGCACTATAGCTGGTGAATGTAACAGTCTGGTTAATCTTTGATTGGATTTGATTCTGAGGAATTAAATAGTGTAACAGTCATCCAGCTTTGAGAAGTTAGATGTCTATATTAATACAATATATTCAGCCTTTAATCCAGACTGTATTCACTTGTCTGGTTGTTTTTTGGCTGCATTTAATTTCGAGAAATTAAATGGTGAATATCTGTCTGGCTTTGACAAGTCTAGATGTCCATTCTAAATGGGACCATTCTGCCAAACCCACCACCTCTGGTGCTTCGGGGTGCAGCGGTCTCCAGTGAGTGTGGTCCAGTCTCTACCCAACAATGTGGCAGAACTAAGATTCTCACTCCATCTGAAGGGGGGTATTGGAGAAGTATGTTCGGTTATCCCCTTCCGACAAGCCGTTTCAGGAAGAGAGGAAAATTATTCAACCTACACTAGAAGTCAGTCTCAAGAGTCTCTTTTACACCTCATTATACACCTCATTATATGGTGCCTGTTTCTCCTTGGTGCCCTCAGGGGACCATTCTGCCAACCCTGCCACCCTTGGTGCTTCGGGGCGCACTGCTTTACAGCAAGCTCGGATCTCAGTGTACACCCGGGGACGTTGCAACATTGAGAGGCTCGCATCCTCCAAGGAGGTTACTAGAGGAGCCAGTTCGGTTGATCCCTGCAAGTCATCCGCTTCAGGGCACTGAGTTGACAACTTGCAATACATCAGAGGCCAGTCACAGGAGACTGGTTCCTTTATTAGTCCATTTGGCAGCGTGGGAACTTCTGTTTAACGTGTCCCAGTGAGCAGACTGTAGATGGTTCTCGTCCGCCTCAATTCAACGGGGTATTTCCCTCAGTGGTCGACCCCGAGCAGGCTCTGGTAATGGAACAAGAAGAGAATTCTTGTTGAGAGTCTTCTTGAGAATTTGTTGCAGCCTTGCAGAGTTTGTTCGCTCCGAGGAGGGCAGTAGAAAAATCAGTTCGGTTGTTACCTGCCAGCCATCCACCATTCAGGGCACCGAGCTTAGCCTCTAGAGGCTGGTCCTACTAGTAGACTACATGGAGGCCTAGAGTCTCCTTCCAAATGTGTCTCAGTGGGTAGTGGGCCCTGAGCAGGCTCGGGTGAGGGAACAGGAAGTTAAGTCTCTTTTAGTTAAGGAAGCCATAGAATGTATTCCTCCTCCTGAGAGAAAATCTGAGTTCTACATCCGGCACTTCAAAATTCTGAAAAAGAATGGAGGATGGAGTGCCATTATAGATCTGTGTCCCTTGAACCGGTCTCTGAGGAGATTCAGGTTCAAGATGCTGACGATTGTGCTTATCTTGTCTCAAAACAAGTCCGAGGACCGATCTTACTTCCAAATTTCCATCCTTCCAAAACACAGGAAGTTCTTGAGGTTCGCTTTCGGGGGTGAAGCATACCAATATCGGGTTATTTCATTCTGCCTAGAGTTATCCCCTCGCAGAGATGGCAGCTCGGCATAAAGATGTCGTGCTCAACCACAAAAAGTCCTTGGGGTTGAGACTCAACACCAAGAAGAGTATGCTTTCTCCAGTTCAGAGAACTACTTTTCTAGCAGTCGTTTGGGTCACAATGCAGGCACAATTTTCTCCGGCACGTATCAAGTCGATTCTGGCAGCAGTAACCAGAATCAATGCGTTGAATTTCGACACAACATTCACCTTGCGATAGTCAACACAGAACCGAACCGAGCCGTCTGTTTTAGGCACTAAAACTATCTGGCTCGCCCAATCACTGTGCGACTCCTCTATTACCCCCATGTCCAGCATCGCCTCTAATTCCATCTGAACCACCTTTTTTTGTGTCCAGGTAACCGATACAGCCGGCTGCGAATTATCACGCCCAGCTCTGTCTCAATGTGGAGCTGAATAATATTTATTCGACCGGGCAGGGGTGAGAAAACGTCCACAAATTCTGCTTGCACCCTGGCAACATCAGTAAGCTGCGAGGGCGAGAGATGATCTCCACCTGGGGCCAGAGTGAGAGATTGGATTTTGGTGCTCACTTCTGGCCCAAGATCCTCCTCTGCCGTCGCTAGCATCACTGGCTCCACCTCGCTCCATTTTTTTAGGAGGTTGAGGTGGTAGATCTGACGAGCCCCGCACCTGTCCGTCCGAACTACCTCATAATTAAGATCTCCCACTCGATGAGTTCACCTGTTGTACAACCGGCTTTGTTTAGTCTGGGCCTGTAACAAATTCTCCATAGAGAGCTGCCCCAACGTGTGGAGTTTTGTTCTCAGGTCCGGTCCTATCCGAAGGTCCTTCCTCCCAAATTTCTCTCAGGACGTCCAGCACCCCACGGGGCTGACGTCTGTAAAGAAGCTCAAAGGGGGAAAACCCTGTGGAGGCTTGTGGGACCTCGCGCACAGCGAACAAGAGGGGTTCCAGCCATTTGTCCCAATTTTTAGCGTCTTCGTGAACGACTTTCGAATCATGGTTTTCAATGTGCGATTAAATCTTTCCACCAGACCGTCTGTTTGTGGGTGGTAGACGCTGGTCCGAATCGACTTAATGCCCAATAACGCGTACAGTTCTTGTAAGGTTTGTGACATAAACGCTGTGCTTTGATCAGTGAGAATCACTTTCGTGATTCCCACTCGGGAGATTAAACGAAACAGTGCGTCCGCTACACTCTTTGCCGAAATGCTGTGAAGCGCAAACGCCTCAGGGTATCGCGTTGCATAATCCATTAGGACTAAGGCAAAGAGATGACCACGTGCCGATCGTTCTAATGGCCCGATGAGGTCCATGCCCATTCTCTCGAAGGAGACCTGCATAAGTGGAAGAGGTGCAAAGGCGCTTTTGGAGAAGTTTGTATTTTTTTTGTGGAACCTCACAATAAAAACAAAGTGTTGTGCTTTTCGCCTAATAAAGAAAAATAAACATGATGCGCGTTCTGCGTTCTCTCTGTCAGTGAAGTCCATTCTGAAACGCGTCTGAAAAATGAACTGTAACTAAGTCAATATTTATCACAGAACCACGAGAGATGTGTCTTTTTAAAGCTTGTATTCTCTTCTTTTAAATGAAGTAATTTATTAAAAAAATAAATATTTCCAGTTTATGTAATCCGTTTGAAACCAAGGAGAGGTACAGTTTTTTCGTTCTCAGTTCATTATTTTTAAAGAGCCGAGGCCGCCACGCCCCTAGCGCTTTTCACATGGTAAATAGGTGATCTAACGTTATGCATAGCACACGCCCAGCGATCAATGGCATAAAAACACGAAGTTTCTTCACTGATAGATTCATTGCGTTTTGAGGATGGCACGGTACTCCGACAAAGAGGCTCTTCAGATGATTCTGGACAGCGAGGAAGAATTCACTTTTCCTCAGAGGAAGATTAGCCTATAACTCGGATGAGGAACGGCTGCATTTTGAAGAACGAATTGATCCCGCGCCGAGGATAGGCCTACAAGTTCAGAGTAAGTTGTTTAGTGTTTTATAATTTCTTTTCTGATCGTATAGAGCTCAAATGAATTTTCAGACTATATTTTGCCTATAGCTTTTGACATCTTACAGAAAAGATTGCCTCACAATATCCCTAACATTCGCTCGTGTAAACTTTTTAAATGTGATATTACTCTCTAAACATATTTGTATATTAAATATATAGTTTTGATTAGCTTATGACACTGATTATCATGCTAAAATACTGCCTTATGCGTTATGTATTTTGTTTGCGAATAACTGCATGTTTAGGTATAGCCTATTGATTTAGTGAAATATATTTCACCCTCCGGTAAAATATGTGATACTGTCTAAATACAATATATTTTTTATATACAAATGTTGAGTTTTGGTTAGCCTATGACACTACTTATGCTAAAATAGTGCCTTATGCGTAATGTAGCCTATTTTGTTTGCGAATAACTGCTTAGGTTATATAACGAGAAATATATTTCAGGCTCCGGTAAAAGAGGTCTAAATACAATATATTTTTTATGTAATTAAACGTTCAGTTTTGGTTAGCCTATGACACTATATCATGCGTAAATAACTGAATACAGGTGTAAATGTTTGAAATGTAGTGATGTGTCGTTCGCGAACGATCCGTTCATTGCGTGTAGGCCTATCACTAAATGCGTGCGGTCTATATGGCCCATCAACAGATATGTCTCCGTCCCATGGCCCATCAACAGATATATACATACTGTGCATCCATACCCATTAATTGTCCATCAGTTTACTTTGGATAATGTATGCTAACAGTTTTTTTTTTTTTTTTTTTTTTAGGAATGTGTTTGCATCATGCTCTCCTTCTCCAGCACCTCGCAGAGGGACACGCAGGTGACGTTCAGTTCTCAGTGCGATCGAGAATCATACTGAGTAAGTGCACAAACGTAATATTTTACAGATGAAATTTAGCCTAATTGTGTTTACATCGTCATAATGTAAAAGTAGGCTACCTATTCTTGTGTGAAATTTAAAAAAAAATAAAAAATGATCCATGGCAATTAGTGATTGATAATGATGATAATACAGTTTATTTGATTGTGTTATCAGCATGCTCATGCTTTTTTCTTTTTTATAACAGATGTGACAATGAACACGTCCATCCACCAGTTCCGAAGAGAGCCAAGGCAAACAAGCAGGCAAGCAACAGGCAGTCCACTTTTTTATATATATAAAAAAAACAAGTTTCGTCTTTTTATGTTTGTTTTTTTGAAAGGATGTGTTAAGTGTTTGTTATGACTTTAAGTCTTTACGTTCTTAGGAAAGATTTCTATTTTGAATAAATGCTGTTCTTTTTAACTTTTTATTCATCAGTGAATCATTCTTAGTTCAGGCTGCCTCACAGCACCTTGATGGGCCATTGGGGGAGTGTCTTGTCTTCCCACCCAGGTGTAAATCACATTAATATTAATTGCCATTCACACTTCCACGCATACAGCAGTGCTGACCAAAAACTGACGTAAGAAATTTAAATCATTATATTGTTGTTTGTGAAAGAGTGGTCAGAATGATTTTCACTTCATTTTGAAGTAAAAATTCTAGCCTACAAGAATAGTAATTCAAAAGTCTTGTGGACAACTATTCAGTATGTGTTAAATGGCCTTATTGCGTTGACATTTTTTTCCCCAAAACGTACTAACCACGCATAATATTTTTTTTCTATAAAATGCAAACATGTACATCCATTTTGCTCAAATATTATTGTAGCAGAGTTTGTGCTGAATACAGCAAATTTATATGTTGGCAAATGGTATGTTTTAAGTAGCTGAAATAAGCACAAATGTCAGGGCATGTCAAAACATCTCAAGGACCCCAAAAACACCTCAGACCCCAGAGGGTTAATGTAAACCACTCGAGAACCGGTTCTAAGTTTTACGATCCATCGATATTGTATGCCCTCGACGTTAACGAGTCCTCTTATCGATGCTCCTGCTCTGAGTCAGCCATAGTATGTAGGCTACAGACCGTGAACTCACAACTGTCCCTTTTGTCCTTTATCAAGCACCATAGCACGGCGTCCAAAGCGAATTTTTGTACTGCCAAAGTCTTATTTGATCGGTGAGTAATGCAGATGAACTGCTGCGCTTGTGACAGGGCGCATGTTTAACTGAACGAGCAGAGAGAGAGAGCCCCGGTCGCGCGCACGCACTCTCTCTCTTCGGAGCAAGGCAGCATCACCATCTCAAAACTAACCGCTGTCTTGCTCTCTCTCCCTCGCACATATTAATCAAAATAAACGACACGATGGTAAGGTCGGGAGACTAAAGTTTCATGTGGAGCATTCGGAGATTTGTTTTTCCTGAATTAGGCTACCGCTGGGTGTGAATTGTGCTAAAATACGTTGCCTTATCTTCTCTGAAAAGTGTTCCGCACATTCAGCTGACATAAACCACACTTTAAATAAACGAAAAAAATAACTATCCAGTGATGAAATGTTTTCTGTGATGACACATCTTGTGGGATGTCCCAACCGCCGGCACACCCGTCCGATAATGACACGTCCAATTCGCGAACTAATGACTCATTTGAACCGATTCGTTTTAATGGATGGTTAAAACAACTGATCTTTACAACACTGAACTCACGGTACGTTTAATCGGTGTATAACTAATCGGTAACACTTTACAATAAGGTTCCATTTATTACATAAATTACATAAAAAGTACAGTTTGCTTACTCAAGTGTAAGCTTTAAAACAAATAAAACCACTGTTTCCCCCCCCCCCGAAAAAGCATGACTACTTTTTTCCACACAGTGCTATCAGGAATCGATAAGAGAATCGTTAAAGAATCGGATTGATAAGCAGAATCGTTAGTGGCATTGATATTGATAAAATCTTATCAATTCCCATCCCTACTAACAATTGTGTTGTATCTTGCTTTGACTGAGCGTCTTGGGTCACTCGATACAACCTGTCTTTTATAATCGAAAAATAAGGATAGGAGGGCGGTCGAGCTGGTTGGAGAAACTGTCGATAGAACAGGCCTGTTTTTAGAGACATCCGCATTTAAACATCCCAATAACTGATTAAAATTTGGCTAATTAGTGGATTTCCCAAAATTAGCAGATGTCTAAGGCGCAAACTAACTGCCAACTCTACCTTATGTTTTTGACCCCGAAATTGTATAGCTACAGACATTAGGGGATATCTCACCTCATCCCTGTGCGCACACCTCACCCGAACCATGCAGCTTTTATCCAATGCCCCAGGCTGATTCAGGCTTTGATGAATGAAGGTTTGGTTACAGCCTGAATCCACCAAAGCCTGATTGGTACCCCCCTTTATACTCACAGGTATTTGGTACAACCCGGCTTGATTGAGGGCGGCCTGCGGGACGTCCGGAACCTGGATAAGCGTCCCCACCTCCATAACTGGACACCTGTCTATAAAGTCGGTGGCACTGGACCCATTGCGCCGTTTTCTTGGGGAGCCTCGCAATGAATTGCTCCAGTACCACCTTATCGTTGACTTGGTTGACGTCGCTTCCCTCAGCCACCAGTCATTTGAGGCACGCGTCCTGGAGCTGCTGAGCCATCACGAAGGGCCGGCCACTTCCCCCCAAGTCCAGTGACCGGAAGCGCTGACGCTGCTGCTCTGGGCTAAGGCCGACCCCCTGTAGGATGGCTCGGTTCAGATCTTCATATACTTGACTGGACTGGCAACTGCTGGGCGGCTCTCTTGGACTCCCCCGACAGTAACGGGATGAGGCGCATCACCCACATGCCTCTGCAGTTCTTTCGAAGAGGTCCAGAAAGGCCTCGGGATCGTTCTGTTGTCCCATCTTATTCAAGGACATGTGAGTGGGCGTGGTCGGGCCAGGGGGAGTCCCGGCAGTCCGAACCTCCCGGATTAGCAAGCTCCGGAACAGCTCGTGGTCCTTCTACTGCGCCTGGATGAGGGCTTGGAATCACAACTCCTGATCCGCCCTCATATCCAGTATCGCCTAATGGTTCTCCTGGTGGAGTCCCGTGAGTGATTGAATGATGTCCGCAAACGGCATTCCTGATGGGGTCTGCATGACGGCGGCAGCGTTCTTCTTCCTTCCCGGGTTTCGGCACCACTGGAACAATGTTCAAAGTATGAAAGGAAGAAGACAGGGTCGGCTTGCTAAGACTCGTGTGTTTTATTTTGATAATTCAAACATCCAAACAACAGTCATGCTCACAGCGCTCTCTCAAACTCAAACTCAGTCCAACTTAGTTCACAGGCAGCTCTCCAGAGCATTCAGCAAACACACGAGTCCACAGCTTCTCTCTCTCCTTGATTCCCATTTCCAGGTGGCTTTTATCCGCTCCCTTCACGCCAATTATTGCAACGAGACACAGGTGTATGTCATTTGATACTTAACCCTCTGGGGACCAGAGTGTTTTTGGGCCCTTTGGATGTTTTGACATGCTCTGACATTTGTGCTTTTTTCAGTTGCTTATAAACATATTAATGGCACAGGTGAAATTAAACTCTATTTAGCACAAACAGGTCTACCATAATGTGTGAGCAACATGTATGTACATGTTTGTATTTTTGAGAGAATATTGTTTATGCGTGGTTATTGAAAAAACTAAAAAATAAAGTTTTTGAAATAAGGACACAAAAAACATACTAAATATGAGTCCACAAGACTTTTGACTAATGTACGTTGTTGCCTAGAGTTTTTGCTTCAAAATGATCTGAAAATCATCCTTCCTAATCATTCACATAAAACAATAGATTGTTTTAAATTGTGAAAAACATTTTTTTGTTTGCCAAGGCAATATGCGGATGGGCGGAACGGCCCAACCCCTATCATGAATAATTAAGTGGTTCTCAGACAGTGACCCTGCATAATAATGAGCCTTTCATTCAGGGGTGTCACACAAGAAAGAATGTAAGGACAATATATATATATATATATATATATATATATATATATATATATATATATATATATATATATATTGTCATTGCATTCTTTCTTGTATATATATATATAGCCTACATGTATATATATATATATATATATATATTTTGTCATTGCATTCTTTCTTGTATATATATATAACCTACATGTATATATATATATATATATATATATATACACACACACACACACACACAAACACACACATATATATATATATATACAAACAATCAAAATATAAATGAAAGCCAGAAGCACATTTTTAGTCATACCTGGAAACAAATCCTGGTCAAATGCTATATGGGCCATTCTACAGAATTGGTTCAAAGTTACAGTTGGAAACATCTTGAAAAGAAAATAGTCTTTTCCCATAAATGTCTTATAAAGTATTATTTTTTAAAGTAGACCAATACAATAAAAATAAACCAGTCGCATTTCAAAGTCGCTCGCGAAATGACCGCCAGGTGGCGCAAAGGGACATTTATCAAAACGTAAGTGGGGCTAATGTCAATTAACAACAGTAAGGATGAAATTCTACAAGTTATGGTAATTTACAAATAAGCCTACAACAAACATTTATTTTTAAACAAATATTTTTAAATATGCAACATGCACGTTTAAACAACAAACAATACAATCTGAACCAGCGCTCCTGTATTGAGACATGCAGCGCGTTTCAGTTACGATCCTGGTTCCAGTGGCCTTAATACATTCACGGCTTTTTAAAATGTCACAAAGCGTTTTGAGATGGTTTTGAATGAAATATTGAAGTTTATAATTAGGGTATTTTGGCACACCACGCCGAGTGGCTATGCATTATTCTAAAATCTGGCTTTATTCTGGCATGTTGAATTAGAGTTTGACAAACGCGGCGGCGCGTTCATTTGGATTTATTTTTCTCATAACAGCTAAAAGAACTTACTGCGTAATTGTTGGTCATACAGATAAGATATCATCTTTTAAAACTGTAAAAGGTCTACTTTTATTCATGTAGGTAGGCTAAAGTAGGCCTACACTCACACAGGCTAACGACAAAACGTTTTCTCGCTCATGTGAGAAACAAACGTTTGGGCATTTCTCAGTGAGGAAATTAATAGCCGAGCGGTAGAACTTACGGTTCATCATCAAGATGACACGGGTTCAAATCCCGATCAAACATGGTCTACTGCAAATTTTATATTTATTAATGCAGAGAGATTTGTCTAGCTCTAAAACTCTGTTACGCCATACAGTTTTTTGGTTATATTTATAAAATAAAATTACCATGCATTTCCATTTTACACTAGGAACAATAGTATCGAACACAACGACGTTGCATCTGTACCAATCGTACGAGGCTACCAATCGTAATTTCAAAAGCAGTTCTGTAAAAAAAGTAATTTTACATATATAGCCTATATATATATATATTTTTTTTATTAGGCCTATTATTATTATTATTATTTTGATTCCCTACAACCTAGAGTTTTTAAAAACATGGTTTTAAGTAAAGTGTGATTTGCCAGAGGGGACGGGGATTTCCTTCTGGTCTAAACATCCCTGCTTCTGCTGAATTATTTGAATCCCCACACCCCTCCCTCCACAGTAATCAATGCTATAGGCTACTTCACCAATAGACCATATCAAATATAAAATAGAGATATGCAACAAGCACGTTTAAACAACGACAAACAATAAAATCAAAACCAGCGTTTCAGTTGTTCATTAGTTCAAGTGGCCTTAATGCATGCACGGCTTTTCAAAATTTTACAAAGCGTGTTGAGATTATTTTGAATGAAATATTGAAGTTTATAATTAAGTGTTTTGGCAGACCACGCCGAGTGGCCCTATGCATTTTTCTAAAGTCGGGTTTTATTCGAACTTTTGCTAACGACAAAAACAGTTTATCTGTCGTCTCTGTCTCCGGGAACTGCGCGTCACAAAAATGAACCGAAGCCACTTCAGCTCAGTCACTATAAGAAATCGGCTCTGTCTAAAGCCTTTAAATGTCTAAATATTCTGGCTAATAAATGTTATCTGATTATGTAATCCATATGAAAACGAGAGGTACAGAGGATGTACTCAAACATGTAGCCTGTAAGCGCTTCCCAATGAGAAAATGACAAGGGTGAAAATCTCGCTCTAATTAAATGTAGCAGGCTAAATCGCCCTGAATTAAAATGTAAAAACAGATCAAATAATGTATTTGTCGAAATGTTGCGATATTGTTTCATTTAAGTTCATAATTATTCAATACATGTTATTTAATTTAGCAGCATTACCACAAAGCACCGTGGTTCGATATTTATTTGAATAAAAAAATAAAAAATAAAAAACTTAATTCACAAATTGCATGCCTGGTTGAAAGGATCCAAAGATCCATGTAGACTTTAATATTGAGTTGAACATTTTGTTCATGAAAACAAATTAACATGCGTTTTTTTCAGATTATATTTAGTTTTGCTTGGAAAAAGCTGGCCCAAACCAGTTTTATTTCATCAATTACTGAAATAATGAAATATTTAGTAATAAACTTTTATGATAGAAATATCACTAGGCTACATGTAACTAAATCATTTAATTCCTTCATTATCAACACTGTCTAGAATAGCGATTTAAGTGTGAATTGCGACTTCTCTTTGTGTTAAGTCAGCCTCAGACTCCGATAGCCTGTGGGGGGTTGGAGGGACAGTTCAGTGCTGTATCGAGCGCGCAGGACAATAGGCATAGGTGTTAATGTTCCTCTTTCATATGGAGAGCGAGGGAGACTAAATAAACTTGTTAAAAAGAGATTCAGCGCGAGAGAGGCAAAGAAAAACGCATGTTTTAATTTAATTATGTTGCTTTGGACAATTTTCGTTTTGTAGGCCTACTGTTTTAATTGTTTAATATAGCTGTCATTTCTTTGGCAATACAAATTTAAAATGTCGCAAGAATAAGATTAGCCTAGTGTTTCTTATTTTGCATCGCAAAAGAAATAAACTCTAAACCCGATGCAACCCTGTTTTAAATTAAAAAAACTGTCCCGACACTTTATTTAAACCTTGAAATGTTCGAACTTGGTTTCAAACTTAAGTAATTTTAGTGTTCTTTTACATTACACAATAATTTAGCAGACTAAAGACGTGCTTCTTCATTTTCATTTTCTGATGCAATCGGCTGACAATCTTCCTTCATCAGTTTTTGTCGTTTGTGCAGCGGCTGCGGTTCTACAGGAATGTAGCAAATTTATGTTGTAATAATAATTAAACAAAACTCTTGACTTTAAATAAGTAAACAGTTATAAACAGTTAGCTATTTAAGCATCAAGAAGGTAAAATATAAACGCTGTTGGCCAACATCTACCACTGAGCTATCGTCTGTACGTCTGTAAATGTTTTTATTGCAATGTTTTACTTTTTCATTATTTATTCAATTTCATTTCAGTAGCCTAATTTCAGTATTGTGATTATGAATTATTTTAACTATACGTTTCACTTGTTGAATTCATCTGCTACCAGCTTTCAATCGCTCTGAATCAGTGCGGTGCGGCAGCAGATTACGCATTAGAGAGAATAAACAAACACTTTTCAGAGTCTATGATTGTAGCGCCTCTTGGCGGTAAAAGGCAGAAAATACACCCCAAATTTTACCGCCGCGGTGGAACGGCTGATGTGGGCATTGTCATGGCTTGCCTCAACATTTGCGTTTGAATAGCGCGCGTCCTCCGTGGGCGTGTCAGATTAACGCGTAATGAAGTGTAATGAGCTGGGGAAAAAAAATCTGACAGCACTCTCTTTTCGTACAGATTACATAAACTGAGAATATTTGTTTTTTATATAAATTACATCATTGAAAAGAAGAGAATTCAAGCTTCATAAAGAAAAATCTCTCGTGCCTGTATGACAAGTATTTGCAGAGTTAGAGTTAATTTTTCGGACGTGTTTCAGAATGGACTGCACTGACAGAGAGAAGGCAAAACTCGCATCATGTTTATTTTTCTTTATTTGACAAAAAGCACAAAACTTTGTTTTTATTGTGAGTATACAGAAAAATAATAGACAATTAACAAGATCGATTGATGTATAACACTTATATGTACGATCAAAATCAACAGAGTATTTTAAGTCTATTTTTCTGCTATGTGAAAAAAAAACGGCAAAACGCGCGGGCGCGTTTCTGGTCCCCAGAGGGTTAAAATATAAAATTGTCAACTGATACATCGTTTAACTGCACTCAGACATTTTTATGTTATTTTTTGCAACAGGTTTTCTATGCTATAGAGTTTAAGTTCAGAGAAGAAGACGAGAACCGACAAACAATCGACAACTTTAATCATAGAATAAACAAACAACAAAACTAAAGTAAAACGGCAGCCCCTCGTAGACGACATCTGCATAAAACATTCATAAAACACAGCATAATTGTCCCAGTCCTGGTCCTGTTTCCCCCTTCACTGTCGTCACTCCTCCTTTTATCCTTCCGGAGCTCCTCCGTAGGACTTGAGACCGGTGTGGCACGCAGATGACGCTCATTAGCACTCGCGCCATCATCCTCGCTCCGTTTCCACAGCTCTCAGCCCCGGACTGCCACACAATCAATTAAAGTGTCTGATTTGTAGTGTTTCAACACAGTGCAACTTAATTCAGAAGCCAGTAATTGTTTCGTCTTTAATTAGCAAGTGGCTTTGGCATGAAACTCTTGTGAAGGAAAACATATGCCACAGGATATCCAAAACAACCAGTATGATGGCTATTCTTCAGACTTGGCTCACGATCATTAGTTGAATTATTCAGAGAAACTTCTCTTTTTCTGCTGAAATGATAATTGACTGTCTACTGAGGGCCGTGGGGTTTTATTATAGCTGTTGTTGGTTTGCGTGGGAATATCTGGGGGGCTGAATTTTCCCTTGCAAGACAAATTTCATCACAATGCCGAACGATGCAATTGCCCTGTAACATGTTATGCTTATAAACATGGGATCATCCTTATGAGGAACACTTTGTCCAGTGTACTTCTTTAAACGTTTGAATGAAAAATATTACACCATATACAGTACTACATTGTTGATGCTGAATTTATTGAATATGAATATGAAATGTGTCCAATGATGTGAAATATTACTCTTCATAGAATAATCGTATATCTACAGAGACCTAGCATGGATTAATTAATTCAAGAGTAAATGTCCCTAAAGGCTGCAATTAACGATAAACGTATTAGACGTGTCAGTGCCCAAGAGCTCTAGAGTCTGTCCCACTACCTCTTTTGCTGGTGCTGTTTCAACTCAACTGTCAGCTGAGATGTGTCAAAAACTAGAGTGTGTGTGTGGGGGGGATGGGGGGGATGGGGGGGGGGGGGGGGGGGGGGGTTGAGTATTCCATGCGTGGACAAACAGAACTGCCAAATAAACTTCTTTAATTCATTATGACTCATATTTTCATTTCCAATTGAAATGGAATAGTGTTTGCATCCTGTCCAGCTGTGAGGCGTAACATATTTGGCATCTGTGTGTAAATCACTCTGTAAATTATGCTGTGGCCACCTTTAACTCTCCAGCTGTTACAGGAGAAGCTGTTTAATGATTAATTAAAACGTTCCATTGAATTTGCTGACTATTCAGGAAAAAGAAACAGACATGAGAAAAGATTGATCCGTGTTTGGGGCAGTATATCAAAAAGTCACGTTTTTCAAGTTACAAGCTCGTTATTGTATAAATGTGTATTGCTTGTAAGTTTCTTTGTATAAATGCATAGTTCTGTCATGAAACTGAAGATGGCGCAGGCTAATAGGTCCTTAACGCAAGCGGATGATATTTACAGCATTAACTACCTGGCACAAGCTGATTGGTTCATGTCGCATCTGCTGATCAACATTTAAATGGCTGGTTCCCATTCACTATAGCAGTTTTCAGCATGCTTTCAGACTTTGTCTAAAGCTCAATAGCCCAGCTTGATAAGTGAAGGTTTGTTCTTGTTCTGGCTCTCTATGCTCTCTAGTATTGCATTAGTTCGCCGCTGTATTTCTTTACCCTTCCTCTAGGGGTCAGTATCTCTTTCAGCGGGTTTGGGTTTCTTCTGTGATTTTTTGCGTGCGCTAGTTCAACGCTCGGTAGTGATGTGCGGAAGCAACAGGCAGAAAAAGTTTGTCTGACGCGGTGTGAGGGTAATGTTCCTGAGGCGTTTACATTTCTACTCTCCTCTCAGACCCTCGTATATCTTCGAGAAGCTTTGACATACCATAATCTGTAAGTAATTAATGGCCTATGTTGTTTTATGAATAATCTGTTATTTGAGAGGTTATGTTAACTCTTCCTAGGTAACCTTACTAGCTTCGCGTTTAGTATGCGATCGCGCAATATACTATAAGTCAATGTTAGTTCTACCAGAAAGACTCGGGAGAGAAGATACTGTACAATTATGCATTTTATTAACAGCCCAGCAAGCAATATATGCAATAAGGTTCTTTGGCGTAGGCCCTGTCCATAACTCGCGATCCGAGGGTACGGATTCTGCATTTCCTGCCTGAAGATGAAGGCAGGGGCGCAGCCGACCCCCCTTAGGGTATTGGAAGGGACCATCCTGGTGGTGGTGGGAAGGATGGAGGGAAGACCGTCTTGGTGGAGGTGGGGAGGATGGTGGTAAGTGGAAGCGTCAGCATCTGCGAACTCAGACGAGTGTAAGTATGGATCTTTTATACTTCACGTATTAGAACGCGATTGGATAGATGAGAAGGTAATAAATGACGTAACAATTAAGTCTTCCTGGCAGAACTTACGCTACGCTTTCATTTCTGTTTTCTCTCAACCCGGTCGTCAGATTGTACTTATAGGTTGTTAAAGGTTAAATGAATAGTCTTGGTGTTTCCTGTATAGCTTTGACGAAGCCTGGCTGAGTTCGCGTTTGATTAAATCTAACTAAAAGGGAGAATCCTGTTATACTTTTACAGAAGACTGTAGAAAGAACTAAATCTTCAACTCTCTTATTCAGTAACGGGAATATATGTCAGGATCTCGGATATGTTGAACTGTATTCTGAGCTGCTTCTGATTTTGTGTACTGAAGCCGCAATTATCTGCAGTATATTCAGCAGTCTGCATGATAGCGACTTGATACAAGCTGTATTGTTTAATCACTGTAATCTTGTGATTCTTGTGTTTTGTATTCTAATCATTTCCAATATATAAATGCACAACAATGTGTTTTGGTTTGTTAAATAATGTATTTTTGATAAACTTTGTTTGTATGTTCACAGTTTTCATCAATCAAATCAAAAAAGAGTAAAGGCACTGAGAAGTAAAGGCACTGAGAAGATAATCTGTGTCCTGTCATTCCTGGAACCACCTTCTCCTACTGTATGTTTAGCTCGCTGCATAGGCTGAGTAGCCACACACTCAACCGAGGGCAGCAGAGTAAAAAGATTGTCTACTTATCAAGCATCTGAGATGTCTCGGTCTGAAACCACACCGCCCATGTCCCAGATGGTAGCCCAGTCGGAGTGCCACTCACGTTCTTCACGCCGTTCTTCCACCAGCCAAGCTGCAGCACGAGCCCGAGCAGACGCAGACGCTGCCTGCACCAGAGCACAGTACGCCAAACCCCAGATCGACATGGAGGTTGAGAAGGCGCGCATCGAGGCAACGCTAAACGCTCTGAAAAAAGAGGGTGAGGCTGAAGCAGCGCTTGCTGCAGCTCATGTCATGGAAGCGGCAGCTGACGAGGAGCACCACGTCATCGATCTCAGCGAGCAAGGCATCTCCCCTAAGACGCCTCCTTCCATCAGACGTGCTCGAGACTATGTGAATGCTCACTTCACCAACTTCGGTTTGCAAGTGAAAGAAGAAGAAAAGCCTGATACAGGACAACTGGTCAGTCATAATGACTCTCACCATCTACAACAGAGCCAAACACCAGTTGCTTCCTCTCCAGGTGAACATCTCACTGATTTTGTAGACAGGGAGCAGCTGAAGTCCCCTCCTACACACATAAAAATGGACATTTCACCCCAGCCTAGAACTTCAGTGACTCCACAGACTGAACTGTCGGATCTAGCAGCCTACCTAGCACGCCGTGATCTGCTGACAGCGGGATTCAAGGTTTTCAACAACCGTCCTGAGTCCTACTTGTCCTGGAAGTCCATCTTCTGCAACGCCATAGAAGGCCTCAACCTCAAGCCCAGCGAAGAGCTTGACCTTCTAACCAAGTGGCTCAGCGGGGAGTCACTTCAACACGCTCTGAGGATCAGGGCGGTCCATGTGAACAACCCACAAGCAGGCCTTCAACGTTTGTGGCAGCGTCTAGACAAGAGTTATGGCTCCCCAGAGGTAGTCGAAGCGTCACTCTTCCAACGCTTACAGACTTTTCCAAGGATATCCAATAAAGACGCTCATCTGCTGCAGGAGCTTGCAGATCTTCTGCTAGAGTTAGAGTATGCTCAAAGTGAAAATTATCTGCCAGGCCTTAGCTTTCTTGACACCCCAAGGGGGATAAACCCGATAGTTGAAAAACTCCCTTACGGCCTACAGGAGGCATGGGTGAAACAAGGGACAAAATACAAAAGAGACAATGGTGCAGTTTACACACCTTTCACATATATTGTTCAGTTTGTAAATGACTATACCGAAATGAAAACAGACCCTAGCTTTATGTTACAAAGTTCAAACATAGTAGCTCCAAAGGTTGACAAGACACTGGTAAAACCAACCAGATACAGAGTTCCTGTTTCAGTGAACAAAACCGATATCAGTCAAACAAACGGCACAGCTCAAACATCCGTTTTTAATCCGGACAAGCAATGTCCTATTCACCACAAGCCCCATTCACTCGCTAAATGCAGGGGATTTAGATCAAAAACACTAGACGAAAGAAAAGGTATTCTCAAAGAATACGCTATTTGTTATAAGTGTTGTTTTTCAATAAGTCACAGAGCTAAAGACTGTAAAGCCATTATCAAATGCTCAGAATGTAACAGTGATGTGCACGTGTCCGCCATGCATGCTGGTCCACCTCCGTGCACACCTAAAGACTCTAACCCTCTGTCTCAGAGCCACGGCGGGGAGTCCGATTCCCCGAGCCCTGTAACAACAACCAGTTGCACAGAAGTGTGTGGCCAAGGCCTCAAAGGTAAATCCTGCGCTAAGATTTGCTTAGTCAACGTGTATCCCCGCACATCCCCTGAAGAGAAAAGGAGGATGCACGCCATGTTAGATGATCAAAGCAATTCATCCTTAGCCAGGTCTGCCTTCTTTGACATGTTTAAGGTAAAAGGTACCATACTCCCATACACCATGAAAACATGCACTGGTTTATCAGAGACTGGAGGGCGCAGAGCCAGTGACTGTTATTGAGAATGTAAATGGCAAAGTGTCCATGCTGCTGCCCATGCTAACAGAATGTGATCAGATTCCAGATAACAGGGACGAGATCCCCACCTCTGAGGCTGTGTCGGTTCACCCTCATCTACAGGCAATCGCTTCGCAGATTCCTCCTCTGGACCCATCAGCAGACATCCTTCTCCTATTGGGCAGGGACATCATCCAAGCTCACAAGGTCCGCAGTCAGGTGAATGGTCCAAACAGTGCACCTTACGCTCAACGCCTTGATCTGGGATGGGTAGTTATAGGTGATGTCTGACTCTCAGGTGCCCACAAACCCACAGTGAACTCTTTTAAGACGAACATTCTTAACAACGGTCGCCCTACCTTCCTCAGCCCCTGTGAAAACAAAATCTATATCAAAGACAAATGCACAGAAAGCTGTCATACACTTGATAAGACCCAAGTTGAATTGGGCAGACACATTTTCCAGCAAACAGCAGATGATGACAAAGTGGCACTTTCAGCAGAAGATGCTCTGTTCTTGGAAATTATGCACAAAGGTTTCGCAAAAGATAATGCGAATAATTGGGTAGCTCCACTCCCATTTCGCACCCCCAGACAGCGTTTGCCCAACAACAGGGGCCAGGCCCTCAGTTGTTTGATGTCGCTCCGCAAAACGCTGAAAAGGAAACCTGAAATGAGAGAGCATTACTTTGAGTTTTTGGATAAAATCTTCGGTAAGGGTCACGCCGAACCAGCTCCTGCTCTTAATCCAGACCAAGAATGCCGGTATCTCCCTAGTTTTGGAGTTTACCACCATCAAAAGCCAGGGAAATTAGGGTAGTCTTTGATTCGAGTGCTCAATGCAACAATGTTTCTCTCAATGACGTGCTACTAAAAGAGCCAGATCTCAATAATACTCTTGTGGGAGTTCTGATGTGTTTCAGGTCTGACCCATACGCAGTCATGGCAGACGTGGAGCAAATGTTTCATAACTTTCTAGTCAGAGAGGACCACCGCGACTACCTTCGCTTCTTGTGGTTCAAAAACCACGATCTGGATGGAGAAGTGCAGGAATTCAGGATGAGAGTGCATGTATTTGGGAACTCCCCCTCCCCATCGGTGGCTATCTATGGGCTGAAATGGTCAGTAATGGAGGGGGAGAGGGAATACGGCAGTGACGCAAGAGAGTTCATTGAACGTCACTTTTATGTAGATGATGGACCAAAATCATTCTCTTCCACAGATGAGGCCATTGACATTCTCTGTAGAGCTCAGAAGATGCTGGCTCAGTGTAACATACATCTGCACAAAATCTCATCTAACTGTCCTATCATTACAAGTGCCTTTCCAAGTGAGGACCTTGCAACGGACATGCAGGGCCTTGACCTTGGGCAGACTACCCCACCCATGCAGCGCAGCTTAGGCTTGGGCTGGGACCTGTCCGCAGATATGTTCAAGTTTCAGGTAACGGTCAATGAAAAGCCCTTCACTAAACGGGGAGTGCTGTCAGTCATCAATAGTGTGTTCGACCCGCTTGGCTTTGCCGTCCCAGTCATTGTAGAATGCAGGGCCATTCTGAGAGAAATTTCCACTGACATTTGTGAATGGGACACCGAACTGCCTAAAGACAAGTTACAACAGTGGCAACAGTGGAAAGACTCCCTCAAATATCTACAACAACTTGAAATTCCCAGAATGTACACCTCAATACCACTATCTGCTGCTCTAACTTAGGAGATCCATGTTTTTTGTGATGCCTCCA
This sequence comes from Rhinichthys klamathensis goyatoka, assembly GCF_029890125.1. Lineage (NCBI taxonomy): Eukaryota > Metazoa > Chordata > Actinopteri > Cypriniformes > Leuciscidae > Rhinichthys > Rhinichthys klamathensis. The sequence goes on from NW_026607397.1 coordinate 35,300, forward strand.
CTAAGGCAGTGGGTGCTGTTGCTTACCTCAAACTCACAGATAGAGATGGACACAGTGAAGTGGGTTTCCTTCTCGGCAAAGTACGGCTTTCCCCAAAACCAGACAGCACTATACCCAGACTTGAACTTTGCGCAGCAGTCCTGGCTGTTGAGGCGGCCGAGTTAGTCCTGGAGGAGCTAGACATCGCAGTCGAACAAGTGAACTTCTACACTGACTCCAAAGTAGTGCTCGGTTACATCTTTAACAAAAAGAGACGCTTTCATGTTTATGTGCACAACAGAGTAGAACGCATCAGGCGCTTCACACAAGCCCACCAGTGGCATTACGTGCCCACTCATCTAAATCCCGCTGATCATGCCACACGAGCACTACCCGCTGAGCAGCTCTCTAACTCCACATGGATCAGTGGACCTGCTTTCCTTTCCAATTCAGGAAAAAGTCAAGCACAGGCAGAGTTGTTTGATCTTGTAGACCCAGAGACTGACAATGAACTGCGACCTGAGGTCACTACTTGTGGCACCACTCTCTCAAAGGATAGTCTCAGTAGTGTTAGATTTGAAAGGTTTTCGAGTTGGAATGTACTACTTAAAGCTATATCCAAACTCCAACACATTGCCCAGTCATTTAAGCCGAACGCAGAGAGCTCCTGTCATGGCTGGCACAGCTGCAATGAACATTCAACTGAAAAACAACTCAACCAAGCCAAGAGCACCATCATTCACACTGTTCAAAGAGAAGTTTACGCAGAGGAAATAAGACAAGTTGAAAAAGGTGTGCCCCTTAAAAACTCAAGCCCACTTAGCAAACTGAGCCCTATTGTCGACATTAATGGAATCCTCAGAGTGGGTGGGAGACTAAAACGTGCACAGTTGACATCGGACGAAATAAATCCCATACTCATCCCTGGAAAGCACCACCTTGCCCAGCTCATTATAAAACACTTCCACGGGAAAGTATGCCACCAGGGCAGACATTTTACTGAAGGGGCGGTAAGGACTGCAGGTTTTTGGATTGTCGGAGGCAAAAGAGCAATAAGCAGAGTGATATTTAACTGCGTCACATGCTGCAAACTAAGGGGGAGACGACAGGAACAGATCATGGCTGAGCTACCAGAGGACAGGCTGTCCACGGACCCTCCTTTCACACATGTAGGCCTCGATGTGTTCGGCCCCTGGCCTGTCATGGTCAGAAAAACACGTGGTGGGCAATCGGATGCTAAGCGATGGGCAGTCATATTTACATGTATGAGCACACGTGCCATTCACGTTGAAACTATAGAATCAATGGACACGTCGTCGTTCATAAATGCCCTACGTCGTTTCTTCGCCATCAGGGGTGCAGTCAAACTTCTTAGATCCGATTGTGGGACAAATTTTGTGAGCGCCTGCAAAGAACTGCAGATAGACAAACAGGGGTGTCACAACAGCAAACTTCACAGCTTTCTCAAAGACTCTGGCTGCAAATGGCATTTTAACCCCCCACATGCATCTCATATGGGTGGCTCCTGGGAGCGCATGATTGGGGTCACACGCAAGATTCTCGATGCAATGCTCCTAGAACATAGAAATGCAAAACTTACTCATGAGATATTAGTGACGTTACTGGCTGAGGTCACTGCAATAGTAAATGCTCGTCCGCTCACAGCAGTTTCTACAGATCCAGAAAACCCAGCTATTCTTACCCCTGCCATGCTACTCACACAAAAAGTTGCGACCCCACCAGTCCCACCAGGTCAGTTTGAAAGCAGGGATCTTTTCAGAGCGCAATGGAGGCGCGTGCAATACCTCGCCAATGTTTTCTGGAGCCGATGGCAGAGGGAATACCTCTCAGAACTTCAGAACCGTCGCAAATGGAAAACAGTAAAACCAAATCTACAAACAGGAGATGTTAATCTGCTAAAGGAGGCACTTGAACATAGGAATAACTGGCCTCTTGGGCTCATCACCAAAATTTTCCCAAGTGAGGATGGACTAGTTAGGAAAGTAGAGGTGAAGATTTTCCGCAAGGGTGAACTCAGAGCCTACATAAGACCTATAAGTGAGATTGTGTTGTTGGTGTCCAAGGACAACGCTTAAAAAAAAAATCAGGCATCTTGGTTTATGGTATTTTATCTGTATTCTCATGCTGGTTATGTATGACATCTTACCGATGTCAGGCGGGGAGTGTTCTGGCTCTCTATGCTCTCTAGTATTGCATTAGTTCGCCGCTGTATTTTTTTACCCTTCCTCTAAGGGTCAGTATCTGTTTCAGCTGGTTTGGGTTTCTTCTGTAATTTTTTGCTTGCACTAGTTCAACGCTCGGTAGTGATGTGCGGAAGCAACAGGCAGAAAAAGTTTGTCTCACGCGGTGTGAGGGTAATGTTCCTGAGGCGTTTACATTTCTACTCTTCTCTCAGACCCTCGTATATCTTCGAGAAGCTTTGACATACCATAATCTGTAAGTAATTAATGGCCTATGTTGTTTTATGAATAATCTGTTATTTGAGAGGTTATGTTAACTCTTCCTAGATAACCTTACTAGCTTCGCGTTTAGTATGCGATCGCGCAATATACTATAATTCAATGTTAGTTCTGTTTTCTCTCAACCCGGACGTCAGATTGTACTTATAGGTTGTTAAAGGTTAAACGAATAGTCTTGGTGTTTCCTGTATAGCTTTGACGAAGCCTGGCTGAGTTCGCGTTTGATTAAATCTAACTAAAAGGGAGAATCCTGTTATACTTTTACAAAAGAATGTAGAAATAACTAAATCTTCAACTCTCTTATTCAGTAACGGAAATATATGTCAGGATCTCGGATATGTTGAACTGTATTCTGAGCTGCTTCTGATTTGTGTTCTGAAGCCGCAATTATCTGCAGTATATTCAGCAGTCTGCATGATAGCGACTTGATACAAGCTGTATTGTTTAATCACTGTAATCTTGTGATTCTTGTGTTTTGTATTCTAATCATTTCCAATATATAAATGCACAACCATGTGTTTTGGTTTGGTAAATAATGTATTTTTGATAAACTTTGTTTGTATGTTCACAGTTTTACAAATCAATCAAAAAAGAGAGAGGTCTTCAGTAAAGGCACTGAGAAGATAAACTGTGTCCTGTCATTCCTGAAACCACCTTCTCCTACTGTATGTTTTGCTCGCTGCATAGGCTGAGTAGTGACACACTCAACCGAGGGCAGTAGAGTTCTCTTATCTCAGTGCATTATTGCGTTCGTCAGCTTTTAATTTCTAAACTAGGAAACTTACAAATTCTAAAACCAAGTGCCACGATATACTTCCTACATTAGAGATAGGAGTAAATTACAAGAAGAAAACAAGCAGCAGCGTTTACGTTTTTGTGTCTAAAGCAGCAGCAAGAGGTTTATGTAGTCCATGTGAGAATACAGCATCAAAGCGTCACGGTTTTAAGAACAGTTCAAGTTAAATCGAGAATCACCTTATTTTCTCGTACAAAGCAATGCAATGTACAATTCTATTCAGGGGTGGGTTGCAGTGGTAAATTGTTTGCAGTGCACTTTTAGAGTTCCTCTGAAACTCAACAGCTAGATTGTTAACGTTTCTTGTACCATGTTACACTGTCTTGCACTCAAGATATGAGTAATTGCTAAGCAGCAGCGTTTACTTTATCGTGTCTACAGCAGCAGCAAGTACTTTAGGTACAGTTGTCAACATTTGAAGTGGATCAAAAAAGTTAATCAAAGTTGTCCTTAGACAAGATCAGGTATTGTTCAAAATGAATGTATAACTTTGATGAAAGGTTTTGTTCCACTTCAAATTTTGACTATTGTATTTAATGTGAGAATATAGTGTCAACGCATTGTGGTTAAAGTAATTTGGGTATTTGCACACTTTCAATCGGGTATCACCTTATTTGCTTTAAACTTACAACACTTTTATGTTTTCTAAGGGTTTTATTCACGTCGAGTGAGTGTGGGCTGATCATATGCACGCCACACTTCGTCAGGTCGGTTCACCTTTGTTTGCATAGTGCTTGTACAATGCTGTGTACGATTCAATTTCGGGGTGGCTTTGCATCGCTCTGCATCTATGGACAACTTCACGTATTAACTGGTTCTATTGATTTCGTTGTGCCGCTCGCATCTGGTGTAAACAGTGTTAAAGTGATATAGGCATTCACTTACGGTTTTGCTTCAATGGGGCTTACAGCAATTCTAATTTATTGTGCAGTAGCAGCATGCATAGATATGCAGATTGCATTGTTTGCAAAAAATTAGCAGCAGGCCAGCAGCATACATATCAATTTCAGATTGTTATGTTTGAGATATTATTATTATTATTATTATTATTATTATCAGCATCATCATGCATAGCACTTCCATATGGTAGTGTTGTGAATATTTATCTCTAACTGCTTTTATTTCAGGTCTGGTCTGTTCGCCTTCGTTTGCATGGTGCTTGTGCAATGCATATATGATTCAATTTCGGGGCAGCTTGCAGCGATAAACGGAATATATACGTTGTTTCAGACAAAGTTCGGTTACTGTCACGGTGTGGTGTAGAAGAAAGGCGAATAGGCATAAGCTCCAATATAAACGTTTACTCACAAGAATATCATACGAACAGGTACAGAACGGGTTGAAAGCTCACACACACCAAATACAACGTAGAACAGACAAAGACTGAATGAACTGAAGGGAACTAAATACAGACACTGATTAACATAGATTGAGTGAAGACAGGTGAAACAGATGATGATTAACTAGACAGGTGCTACAAATGAAGACACGTGACATGAACTGTGACCCCTCCCGGTAGGCGCGACCCTGCGCCGTAGATAGATCAACTGCGGAGGGAGAGAGGGGACACAGAAGGAGGACGAAAGGCAGGAGAGGGTAGACAGAAGACAGGCGCCCAGGGCGGATCAGGCAGTGCAGGCGGCCAGGGCGGAGCAGGTAGTGTAGGCGGCCAGGGCGGAGCAGACGGAGGGAGGAGCCATGGAGGAGGCAGGGCTGACTACTCCAGGGGGCCGGCTGACGGGGGCGAAACAGGTGGGAGAGGAGACCAGGGTGGAGCCGTAAAGCCGATGAACCTAGCCGATGCCAAGGGTTCGGCTGGACATGGCGATGCCGTAGGCTCTGGTGACTGAAGTGCAGGCGGGGACACAGAAGGGCATGGTGAAGACAGAGGGAGTGAGGACCAAAGGGGAACTGAAGGGAATGAGGAGTCCAACAGACCCAGGGGGACGAAGGGACAAGGCGTAGCCAGAGGAGAGAAGTCCAGAGGTGAGGGAAGGTCGACGAATGACCAAAGTGGATCCGGGGGGACGAGGGAACTGAAGGGCCACGGTGGAGCTGAAGGAGGTAAGAGCCAAGGTGGAGCAGATGACAAGAAGGGCAGAGGTAGAGTCCTGGTTGCGGAGGTTGGAGGTGGAGACCGGGGATCCACCGACAAGGTTGGAGCTGCAGGCCGGCAGACCCACGGCGACTCCACCTCGCAGAAGGTGGTTAGAAGAGGAGCTGAGGGGCTGACAGGCAGTGGCGGAAGAGTAGAGAGGTGGCAGATGGAAGGAGGTGGGAGAGGGAGGCTGGGTGAAGGCTGAACCACTCAAAAATAGCATGTGGTCCAAATATTGGGCAAACGTGCCTGGAATAGCTGCCGCTGGAGCTTGCTGGTACAGATGTACGTCCAATCCGCACCAGAATACGGTTTTTAGGACGTCATCTGCCCAGCTTACCCCATGAGAAATCTCCAGGAAGCCGGCGACATATTCCTCGATGGAACGGCCGTCCTGAAGAAGGTGAAACAGATGATGATTAACTAGACAGGTGCTACAAATGAAAACACGTGACATGAAGGCAGACAACTGTGACAGTTACAGAGAAATTCATTACGAAATTAGTTCAAATCATTTTTTACAAATAATTCATAATAATTATGAAATTAGTTATTATATATGTTAGCAATTCAGATTGCATGTTAGCGAATATTATTAATAGCAGCAGCATGCATGGCAAATTCAGACAGTAATTATTTTAACAGCAGAATGCATAGAAAAAATGATAATGTTTCCAAATAATAGAAGAGGAAGCAGAAGCACAAGTAGACAATGCCATGAAATTTCAGTGACAAAGCATGGATGGTACATGTGAAATAAATGTACCAAGGATGGTTAAAGTGAAATTGGGATTTTATCACGTTTTGCTAATAGGGGCTTACAGCTATTCTAGGTAGGCTCCTTTGTGCAGACGCAGTAGTCTATGCTTAGCGAATTCAGATCGTAATATTTGTGAATGTCATTAACAGCAGCAGCACGGAAAAACCAGCAATGCAAGTTTGAGAGGAGTGCCCCCGACAAATCTTGCGAGAATCGCGATATGCTTTACGGCAACGACGTCACACACATCAACAACAACATATGAAGCATGAAGACACTTGCGCGCATTTCAGACGTGATACTCGACGATGGAAAAAGCAAAGAAAACGTGGTCGGAAGAGACTAGGAAAAGGAAAAGATAATCTGACCGCGTGAGGAACCAGACAAGAGTACCACTCGGTCAGGCTTTTCCATAGATGGGGGTTTTCACTCTTTGGCGCGAGCTAAAAAGCACTGGATGCAACAGTGATGCTGGCCTGGCGATCTTGTTGATGGACTAGTAAGTAAATATTTCTAAGTTTGTGTGCATTTTATTTTGTGATTTCAACGGAATGAATAGAGAGAGTCCGCAACAGCAATAGATTGAAGAGCGCGTCCGAGTGGGGACTGCGCGTGCGGCACCACATGGGGGACCAGACGTCCCGAAAAATTCAGGACAGTCCCGAAATCTAAGCTGTTGTCCCGAATCCGGCCCTAATTGTCCCGAAAATTATACTAAAGCAAAATCTTGATTAGTTATTGTCTGATAAAATATTAAAAACTGTCCGTGGAGGTTGAGTCGGCCCCCGCCGGCGGCTCATTGGCTGCAGCATATTTTCTGTTTCTTTTTTTGAAGTTCTACAAAGATGTAGGCGTGAATTTAGATATACATTGATAAGCAAATTTTCATTCATTCGTTGACATGGCTGGTGTACAGGAACCACAACACGCCGTTTTTTAGTGGCAGACTAAAGACTAATGACAGACTGTTGATCTTTGAAAGAAAATGTTTAGTTCAGGTTTGAAATTCATTATCTTTTATTATAGGCTATGTAGTCTAATATCACAGTAGGCCTACCCATAAACACCCCCTAGATCTCTTATTTAAAGGCACACTATGCAAGATTTGTACCTTAATATAACAGCTTCAAAGGGGTATCAGAACGTGAGTGCAGAGACGCTCTGCTTGAGTGGTATTTACGACAGTAACGTTAAATACAAGTACTCCACAGCGACTCTAGGGGTCGCTGTTTGACAAAAACGGAATTCCTGCATAGTGTGCCTTTAACAGCCCAGCAAGCAATATTATGATATAAAGTTCTTTGGAGTAGGCCCCGTCCATAGCTTGCAATCCGAGGGTCCAGACTCTGCATTTCCTGCCTGAAGACGAAGGCCGAGGCGGAGAGATGGGCCCGGAGGCTGGAGGTGGAGACAGGGGATCCTCTGTGCTGGATGGAGCAGGTGGCCTGAAGACACTGGGCAGGTCTTCACATTATGTAGGAGATGCCGAGGGGATGAAGGACAGCAGCAGAGGCCGGGTTGAGGAACTGACTGATTGAGGAGCTGGGAGAGGGAGGTTGGGCGGGTATTCTGGAGACACAGGGGGTGCTGGAGAAACTGGGAATAATGTCACCAAAAAAGTCAATAAGATCTACCTCAAACACCTCTTTAAGTTCCTCAATATAAGAGCCAGAGGCCTTGTTTAGCTCACACACAGCAGCAGAGTTGTAGGCGGGGCTATCCTCCCAGTCCTCGAGCTCCACAATCATTCCCTCTACGACGCACGATATTGCCGGCTCACACACCTGGTCACTCAATCATGTGGAACAGGCTCCGGGGTGACGACTCCTTCCGACCTCTTTCTCGGTTCGGGCTCGTCATGCAACTTCTCCGTCGCGTCACTCGCTGGTGGTGGGGGGCTGGTCTCTGGCGGCGGTGGAGTGGGGCTGGTAATGCTGTCATCCTCAGCGGGGCCGATGGTAATTGGAGAGTTATTTACCAGAACCCACTACACAAAAGCGGTGAAATCCTCCTTTGGACCGCCCGCTGGAACACGTGCCTTTGACCGCTCGCTCTGGCTGGCATGGTAAAATGCACAGAGCGAGCGGTCTGGGTAGTGCGTCTGGCACACAGTTGGAGAAAAACCTGTGTGTGTTCTTCCAGCGGGCAGTCTTCCTGCTCCAGGCACAGAAGCTGGACTGCAGGTGCCATAGTTCGGTATTGGTCTGTTCTTTCTGTTACGTAACGTGTAGTGGAAACAGGCACGATGACGAAGGAGAACAATTAGAATGGTATTTAATGGAATAAACTTGGCATCAGGAACATCAGAACAGGAGACTCAAACTAGCACAACCTTACATTAACGAGAACGGACGAAGACTGAGGGAGAACACAGGGTCTAAATACACAGAGCAAACAAAAGGAACTAAATTAGATAATTAACAGGACACAGGTGAATGAGATGAGTAATTAGACAGACAGGGGAAAACTGGGTTACAGGACTAAACCAAAAACACTATGAAACATGGGAGACAGACCATACATGTAACCGATGCATTTGTTTTTAGAAATTCTTCATTTGTTTTTTCATTATTTATTTATTTATTTTTCTTAATTTTTTTTTTCATACTTATCCCAACCTGAAAATTACTCAAATCAAAATTCCATAATTTTACAAAATGCGTAGGAACCCACAACATAAGTTTATTTTCATTAGTTATCGTCTATGGGTTGTTACATTACTTACCAATTTATGTCTGTTATAAATCAGATACAGATGAAGTGGAAAGGTAAGATTACATTTATTTGAAAGCATTAGTGAGAACGGTTGCGTGTATGAATGTTTCCTACCAGTCTGTGCGGTGTCTCTTTACCAATGGTGAAGCTGTGGGTTTAAATTACTTCAAAACAGAAATACATATGCTATAACTTTCAGTTTCTAAGCAATTTTGTTGATAAATCGCAGGACAGCGTTGATAATAGGTTCTTAATGATTCTGTGTGCGACTGTGCGTGCGATCTCTTACTAATGTGCAAGCTAATGTTTGTATGTGTGTGTTCAATGCAGGAATGATTGAATGGGCTGGAGTAGAGAAAGACGCGTAAAGAGAACGCGGATGTTTCGCCCACAGTGGTGAGGGTAGGCCTCAGCGTCTCGCCGTGCGGGGACACATTTGTTTGTTTGTAGATCGGCGGCTGTGTTTAGGCAGAGGAGAATCGCTCCTTAGGCCTGAGGATTGTGGCAAAGGTTCCTAGAGGACTAAAGATTCTTCATCGGACGGGAAGAGCTCGATTTCGGACATTTTGTGAAAGTACGGTGAGTCCAAATGTAGAAAAAATTGTCGCGGAACATACGCAAGTCAGATACGAATTTATAGGCCTCCTCTCAGGCTGATTGGGTAGATCATTTGAACATGCTCCTCCCTAACTTTGTTGATAAAACATAATTTCAAAAAAGACTCAGGTACATTTATATTTGAAAAATGTCTCCTAAAATGTATTATTGCACATCTGGAAGTACACGTTCTTCTCTACTGTATGTTCAAGATGTTTCACCACTCATTCAAGTGGATTAATCAGATTCCCTGACATTTAACTGGATAGCACACTTTGGTAAGATTTGATTCGCTGTGGGAGTCACCTCCCAGATGGTGCGAATTGCAATCGCTGTGTGAATTGGGGTGAAACTGCTGGGCTAAAGATGAAAGGACAGCATTGTATGTAACTGACAGGCCTTGTCACAGAGTTGTCACAGAGCCAGTTTCACAAAGATGGCCTCTTTCACTCTTCTCTCAAAACATCTGTCCTCCCTGTCCAAAATCTTCACATCACTGTCCTTTATTGACTAATTCTTGTCCTTTAGATGCAGGTACACGGCCAAGTCCTGCCAACAGGGGTTGCCTGTTTTATTCCATCACCTTGTAAAACAGTTGTGTAATTTCCCCAATGTTTAAATCAAGGTATTATTAAGTGCATTGCATTGTGTTGCTTTTTACTTTTGCTCAGGGTGTGACCCTATAGGTGTACAAGTCTTTGTGAGCTTAAAGGCCTGTTCAGACCGGGACGAATTTCGCGCACGATATTCACCGACGTTTAACGCCTCGTGACTAAACAAAGGGCGCCAATGTGAGTGTGCACACCGACACGAAAAACGCCACGCGTAAAAGCGTCATTTTTAAAAAAAAAAAACGCCTCAGGTTCGTTTTTTGGGTTTGACGCGCCGCGTAAAAAACTATCCGACCAATGAGATTGGCGCTTTTACTCACGTGTCTGGAGCTTCTGAAGTTACAGTAAAACACAACTTGGGCGCGCTCAAACACAAAACGGTCTTGCCGAGCACACATACGCAACGGCGAAGAAGATATACGCCAAGTAGCGTCTACACTGCCGAGGAGAAAAAAGACGAGGAAGATGCAAGGCAAGATGAATGTAGAGCTGCTGGTCTCGTTGGTGTCGGAACATAAAGAACTATATGACAAACGCGACGGCGACTACAACATAGGACTATTTCTGTTTTACATTAAGCGCCATCTAATGTCAGGGAATGAATTGGCATGTTCACTCGGCTCATCGTCAGCGAAAATCGCTTGGGTGTGAACACAAAAAACGCGCTGAAAAACGCTGGCGAATAACGCGCGCCGATATTCGTCCCGGTGTGTACGAGCCTTTAGATTACTGCAATTGTCTCCAACTGGTTAACCCTTTCACGCATAGTGGTCACTACAGTGGACAGCTATTTAATATTTAACATTTTTCTTGAATTTGCAAGGGTTTTGATGGCAAAGTTGCACATCAATCTCTTCAGTGGACCCTGGTGCATCATCCTATACATTGCAACCAAGTTGTAAGCCATTGTGTTTTGATTTTTTCCCCCTCCAAACCAAGATGGCCAATGGTCAGTCAGAAATGCCAAGTTGCTCCGGAATATCCACCCATTCCTTCTAAAAAGTCTAAAGTTTTGATTTTAGATTGGGAGAAAAATCAGATTTATCATCTGTCCACTATAGTGGACCTCATGCATCAATGGCTATATTTCAGCTACAATTCATACTTATACTGTGAATATTGTTTTTGAAAATACTTAATCTGTCTTTTCATTGACATCTAAAAAAGTAATGTAATTACATAATTTATGTGACTTGTAATGCATTACTTTACTCATTTAATCAAAAAAGTAATCTAATTACGTAATGCATTACTTCTTAGATCAAAAAGTTAGCTGTTTACGTAATGAATGTTGCTTGTAATGCATTTATTTACTCGTAACATCAAAAAGTAATCTGATTACGTAATGCATGTTACTTGTAATGCATTACTTGTTAGATCAAAAAGTAATCTGCTTTCATAATGCACATTATTGTAATGCGTTTCTTTACTCGTAACATCAAAAAGTAATCTCATTACGTAATGCATGTTACTTGTAATGTGTTTCTTTATTCGTAACAACAAAAAGTAATGATTACGTAATGCACATTACTTGTAATTAATTACTTGTTAGATCAAAAAGTAATCTGATTAGGTAATGCATGTTACTTGTAATACATTACTCGTAACATTAAAACAAATCTGATTATGTAATGCATGTTACTTGTAACACATTACTTTACTTGTAACATCAAAAAAGTAATCTGAATGCGTTATGCCTGCCCCAACACTGCTCATTTCAGATGAGATTGAAAAAAACGTATCGCTATAAGTCTTCTCAGAAGAGGGCTATGCTAGAAATGTGTCCATCTCTAACATAATCAGAATTATCAGCTAATAAGGGTAAATTAACATACTCTGGTACACTGGAGGGAGCATCTGAGTGGTTTCCACAGTTGTACCTTGACAGGCTGTAGAAAACGAGCATTTGGCGAGCATTTGACATTATTAAACTTAAACTTTGTTATTTATTTTTGAAATGACCGATCGTTTCGCTTGATAAGACCATTATTCATCGTCTGGAATCGTTTAAAGCCCTTTGAACAGTTTGCAGTTTGCACTGAAACTGTCTTTTGGACCTTGAACCGTTTGGTGCCCAGCAAAGTGCATTATATGGAGAAAAATCCTGGAATGTTTTCATCAAAAACCTTAATTTCTTTTCGACTGAAGAAAGAAAGACATGGACATCTTGGATGACATGGGGGTGAGTAAATTATCAGCAAAAGTTTTTTTAAAAGTGAACTAATCCTTTAATTGGTGGATTGCATGTCTGTTAAGATTGCAATTGCAGGTTGTGGACAGGATGAATATAACAATACTAAATGCAAATAATAAAACTGTAAACAAGCGGGTAAACTTTGGCTTGTGTGTGGATGCTGAGAGCACAAAACCATTGAAATTAAAGACATTTAGAAACCAAAATTGTCAATTGTCCTAATTTAGCCTATGTTTTGTATATACATTAGTGTTGGGGAAACTACTCTGAAACTGTAGTTTGACAAGCTACTCGCAAGTAGTTAAGATACAGTCAAGCTACCCTTCTGGAAAAGTATTTAGCTACACTACAAGTTACTATCAAAAAGTAGCTAGCTAACTTTTTACAATTACAATGTATATTATATATTTTGTAAAGTATCCAAAGATACACAAAATACAAACTGACTGTCAAAGTGCAAAACTGCTGTATGCAAATTAAATTGTATACACAGGAGTAGTCAAAAATGCAGGTCACTCACAGCACATGCAGTGATGGAGTTCGCTGCATTTACTGTCTGAGAATCGCAGTCTTTGCCTTGTGATAAGCGACTTTGGTGCAACAATGGTGCAAATGGACTTCAACGTATCACATCCTTGTCAAAACGCAAAACAGAATGTAGCTTTTGGTCGCGCTACACTGCTACTTGTTGTAAAAAGTAGTTAGCTGCAGGAAAAGCTTCACTGTTTTAAAAGCAACTGAGCTACTGTCAAGCTACTGAAATATGTAGTTAAGGTAGTAGCTTCGCTACTTGTAGTTAGCTACTCACCAACACTGCATTTTTACATTGCTACTGTGTTTGGTCGCCACTTGAAGATAAATCTGAGGCCAGTTGGAAACCACTGAACAAGACCACTTCGTGAGTTTGAAATTCACCTTGATGCCATCCAGTAACTTACTTATCAAAGGTCTCATTTGGTTCTTGTCTAAGGTACTAGGCTTTTTCCAATAAAGTCCCTGGGGTCTGAATGTAATCCTCTGTACCTACTAATGGAAATGATGATGTCTCTCAATGTTGCTAGCTGTGAAGCCTAGTGGTTAAAGATTTGAGCTGTTAACTGAAAATTAACAAGGTTCAACTTTGTATCACCATTGTGCCACATTGCTCCATCCGGGTCTGTTCTTCTAATAAGTGCAGTGTAAGTACCTTTTGATAGCTATAAGTTTTATCAGCTATTATACCAAATTAATGCTAACTTTTTGACGTGTAAGTTGCTTCTTGTTAATGTTTGGGTGTCCAGTCTTGCTCCTGGAGGGCAAACTTCCTGTAGAGTCTAGCTCCAGTCTGTTCCAACACACCTGCTACCTTTGAAGACCTTGATTAGCTGGTTCAGCTGTGTATAATTAGGGTTGCAGCAAAACTCTGCAGGAAGGTGGCTTGCCAGGAGCAGGATTTTACACCCTGGATATAGACATTAAATGGCTTCTCCTGGGTACTTCTTTCCTACTCTGTTCATGGAGTTCCCCCAACACTGCACATTTTGTATGTCTCCCGACTCAAATACACCAGGTTCAACTCATCAGTTCATTAGTAGAGATTCCAAGCCCTGAAGTAGGTGTGTCAGATAAGGGAGACATCCAAAATGTGTATTATTGAGAGTCATCCAGGACCAGGGTTAAAAATAATTGCTCCAGGGAATAGGTATTAGTAAAGATTTTACCTGAACATTTTTTACAGATCTCTTTAAAGCATCTCACATGCTTTCATCTTTGAGAAGCCTGGTTACTATGACAAGAATATCAAATCTCTGTACCATCATACATCTCTGGTAGTTAGGTTTTATTTTTCCCAATTGATGTTAGGCCTTTCATTTTTTGCCAGAAATTTTGAGCAAGATGACCTGATGTTAACTGAGGGAGCTGATGTTGAACAATGACCTTGAGAATCTTCTCAGATAGACATGCACTATTTAGTATAGTACACATCAGGTTATAGTGGACGCTCTGGGGCGTCGTCGGTTTTAGGCAGAAGTGCATTCAGAATATTGACTGTAGTGGAGGTCACAAATACTGTAAAACTGTCTTGAATTGATTCTAGAGGATCACAGAGCTGAACAAATCTTTATTTGAGCCCATCGACTATTCAGTCTATGGCATTGCAAATGGTTAATTCTCAAAATATGGTGGCAAATATTTTCTTTAAAATTTAGGTCATGAAACAGATTTCAAACTCAACTGCTTGAGACTAAAATTATGACAGAAGTTTCATCCATTTAAATAAATAACTAAAACATTTTAAATAATTATTGCCCTGACAGTGTAATTATTTTCCATCATTTTCATCAGTTTTATAAAGTGATTAAAAAATGGAACTGACACCACAGATCCTCATCTTTGCATTATTTCTGTCTGCAGTATTATGTCCCAGGTTGTATATTTAGTGCAGTAGAGAGCTGATGGATGGGTGATGTTGAATGTTCTGGGGTGAGCAGACTAAGTTGGTTCATCACCAGCTCTGGGCATATCTGCACTCCTGCAGGCTGAAACCAGCTGCACAGCTAGCTTCTAATGTGGACTCATTAGCAATAGCACTAAGTGCCCTTCACAAATTAGAGCTCAATTCCATTTGCTCTTCCGTAGCATCCCATTTGTGCCATTCTAGAGCAACAATACCAAACGCTCAGTGGTGAATCCTTCACTTGAATTTACTCTTAATGTCTGAGCCAGTCTGTCAGCAAGAACATGAAAAGTGCATTTGTTAACCAGATCATGATGAAAGGTTGTCTGTAGTGAAAAGTGAATGGTTCTTTGATTTTCAGATGAAATTTGTGATCGTTTCGCTGCGAATTGATGTTTGTGTGTGTGTGTATGAATGCACAGGCAAATCCTGTCAGTGCATTCAGTCTTTTCGTTTTAAATTAGCTTTCAAAGATGGTGCCAAGAACTCTCCACAAACCCAAAAGTCTTTCAAAATAGCCTTTTCAAATGTTGGTAAAGTCTGTTGAATAGCCTTTCTGCTACAAAATGGCAGCTATTAAAGGCTGTACATATCAAGCTGTGGGTGCAGGGCTTTTGCTTGTGTGCTTTATTCTTGTCAAACCAAATTCGCTGACCTGCAATTCACAGGGGTACAGCTTTCAAATGTCTCGCAGAATGCCATCGTGAATGAGGTAGAAAATACTTAAATGTTTCATCAAATTAATTTTAGACATTTCAGAATTCATTTAGGCTTTCACTTACATTGAAATTTCACTGTTAAAATCAAAATGTGACACTGGAAAACAGAACAAGAGAGCTCTGTCAAAACAAACCAGCAGGCATCAGCACAAAAGTTAAAGCCTGCCTCTAGAAATTTGGTAGTTTTTAAACTCTGTATAAATGATGTCTCCATATATCCACATAGACACAACCCTCTTCTTGATTCTCCGTCAATGTGTGTGGCTCAGTCCCATAGCTTGCTGATTTTGTACATGTTTTATTGTTTGTTTTGTCCTCTTTACCTTTGTCATCTCGACTCATTAATATAACTGTGCTATTACTGCTATATCATAGTTGTCTTTTTTTAAGAGGTATCACTCAGCTTAACAATGTCAGTTATTTTTTTTTCACCCTTTTGTTTCACTAACACAAACATTATCACAACCATCTCATAAGGACAATGCTAGAGATATCTGCCTGCCAGACAGCGGCCTACATGCGGAGCTGCTTTCTAAAGACTCAATAATCATGGGATTTGATTGCCTGTCCCTCAACCTCAATAATTGATGACTCCAATATTTACCCCATTACCTGTGTGTTGTAAACATTCATTATGGTAGTGTGTTTGAGAGAGGTGTGTGGCAGCGAGCACAAGGGAGCCTGGCCTGAGGGGAACTCCTGTCAGTTTGACTAATGACAGAAATGAAAAAATATCTCCTAATTACTTTAGAAAAAGGTACAGTACTGCGTTCCTTATCTGCGCAATATGCATTTTAAAACGTTGTGCAGGTTTATTACATTTAGCTCTTTCCACCGTGGCACTGGCATTAGAGACAGAGCAAGTTCTCAAATTTCAAATCAAATTTTAACTCCATGAAGGGCTAATCCCATTTACAACATTATTGTATTTCTATTGACATTAGCATTTTTTTTGTAACATGTAAATTGTCACAATATTAGAGCACCTACTGAATCTTACAGGGTTTGCTATATTCATTATTTTTAGTAGGTTTAATTTTTTCCATTTTTATTCATACTAACCTTAACCTATTTCAACTGTCTTGCAAATATTTTGCCATGTCTTCAGCGTGTGCATCTTCTGTTTATCAAAGGATTTTTAAGTATAGTTTTTACCCTTAAAATACGAACAATTTATAATACAAATATTAAAAAATATATAACTAGGTTAACAAAGTGACATCAGTCTTTAATGAGCATGCGTTGTGAAGAGTGTGCTTGATATGTAATATGAGACATTTGATTTGTGAAGACAATAATGGAAAATCAAGGTAATATTGCTTGTGAACAACAGAATGTATTATTGTATGTCATTTACAATCAAGTTGCAATTTTACTCAGAAGTGTGAAAATAATACTTGTGTTTATTTAGAAATCATAAAATGCTAGTTACACTGTAAAAAGTGGTAATTTATACCCTATTTAATGCATAAAGATTAGCTTTGTTATTGTAACGGAGCAGGCTCCCGCACCACCTCCTCTTCACCACCGGAGGGAACCGTCTCCGGAATATTAACTTTACCCATCGAACTCCAATTCCCATCATGCCTCATACCTGGGACTGATTGCACTCACACCTGCACCTCATTCACACACACTCATATAAGCCTCATTCACACACTCATTCAGTGCGAAGTCTTGATCTGCCCCGGCCATCATTTCTGAGCGTTATTTCCCCGAGTTTTGTTTCCTGTGTTTGATCTTGGATTGTTTATCGTTGCTGACCCTTCTCTGCCTGCCCTGACCCCGGACTGTTTACTGGACTCTGATTCTTCTCTGCCTGCCTCGACCCTTGCCTGTTTACCTGGTTTGTCTCAGCCTTGCCTTCTCTGTTCTGTTTGCCACTGTTGGACCCTGCCTGTTTTGATTATTCTAATAAATGCTGCAAATGGATCCTCCTGACTCCGCCTCCTCACAACAGAAGACTTCGCCAACACTCGATCCAGCAGCAGTCATGCAGCTCGCCACTGAGGTATCTGCTCAAGCTTCCCAGTTATCCTTGCATCACCATCAGCTGAGCCGACTCACTTCTCTCACCGAGGATCTGGTTCAATCACTGCAAAGCTTGCGAATATCAACCTTCATCGCGCCCGCTGAACATTCACAATGTGCGTCTTCCCACGCTGTCAACACTTCCGGCCACCCTCGTCTTGCTTTCCCTGAGAAATTTGACGGCAACCCAACCAAATGCAAGGGTTTTCTGCTACAGTGCACGCTTTACCTCGATCAGCAACCATCATTCTACCCCAATGATGCTGGACGTATTGCATTCGTTTGTTCACTACTCACCGGAAAGGCATTAGAATGGGCTACGGCAGTTTGGAGACCCGATGGTTCTGCATTTCCCTCATTCACTGGGTTTCTGCAGCAATTCCGTGATGTCTTTGAACACTCCACTGCAAAAGGGAATCCGGGAGAACAGTTGTTAACTCTCTCTCAAGGACGAAACACCGCTGCCGAGCATGCTCTCACTTTTCGCACTCTCGCGGCTCAAACCAACTGGGTCGAGGATACTCTTAAAACACTCTTTAGGAAGGGACTAATAGTCGAGTTACAGTCTGAGTTGGCCTGCCGAGATGAGGGCCGGAACCTGAATGAATTCATTGATCTCGCCATCCAGGTTGATAATCTGATGCGTTCTCGCCGCCACCCTAGAGCCCCACCACGATACACACACGAAGCCGCCACGGCACCCGAGCCCATGCAACTGGGGTTCACCCATCTCTCTCCAGAGGAACGAGAAAGCCGCCAGCAAAACCGCCTCTGCCTGTACTGTGGTCAGCCAGGCCACATGAGAATCGATTGTCCCATTCGCCCTGCCAATAGGACCCAAGCGGTGAGTAACAAAGAGAATCAATGTACATCCAACCTCTTACTACCCATTCGTTTGTCCGTCCGGGACCAAAGCATTTCAACCACTGCTATGATCGATTCAGGAGCTGCGGGGAACTTCATTTCCCGCGAATTCGCTTCTTTACATCAGCTAAAATTGAACCCCTGTTCTTCTTCTTTGACAGTGGAGGCGCTAGACGGACGCCCCATCGGAGGGGGAAGAATTCACCGGGTGACTGAAGAGATCACAATGCACATCGGGGTCCTGCACACTGAGAAAATTCAATTCTACGTCATTCAAGCTCCACATCATAGGATAATACTCGGTCTGCCTTGGTTACGCATCCACAATCCACAAATTTCTTGGAGAGATGGTCAAATCACTCAATGGGATGTCACATGTCACGAACACTGCCTGAATAGGATCACTCAAGTTCCTCAACCCATCTCAACTAACCCCACTTCTGATCAACAAGAGATAAAACTCCCTCCAGAATACGCAGATCTAACTGAAGCCTTCAGCAAGAGGAAAGCATCACAACTTCCTG
>NW_026607398.1:0-75911 GCF_029890125.1 Rhinichthys klamathensis goyatoka
TTTTATATAAAATATGAATAATTTGTTTTTTTTACATTGTACATTTTCATAAACTCAAACTTCTATAACTTTTTTTCTGTTTCACTTTCTTAATTTATTTCACTTCTACAAAAATCTGCCAAATGTCTTCTTTAAAACAAGACCAATCTTACGTCTATATTCCAAAGCATTCTTGAATTACAACCATTTAAGTTAGAAATGTGCATTTTCATGTATATTCAAAAAAAGGGGGGTGACACTTAAAGGGTTAATTAATAAACATTTTTATTTATTATTTTATTTTTAAAACGGTAACATAAACCACAAGGAATCATGAGCAATTTTGAAAAACTTGATTATTGTTTTTCGATATTTAGTTTTTCAAGGCTGGATGCTTTGTGGTTGGGGGTAAACAATAGGCATGAAATATCAGTAGGCCTAGAGGAAAAACACTGTTAATGAGAAGACGAGCATTGGATTGCTGCAGGTTAGTGGATGAATATATGTAGCCTATAGCCTATTTATTATTCAGAATGCACAGTTGGGCTCAAGATAATTAATACAGAGATCATTATTCATTTTAATCAATTGGCAGCCATAAAACCTAGTGATAATCTGCATTCTCATCTTTGATCTCGTAGGTGTATTCACTAGTCTGCGAGAAGAGAAACCTGTCCGTCTCAAACAAGCCTAATGTCTTCTCGTAACGGTAATTATTACGACCTGGTGTGAACGCAGCTCCTTAATCAAACACACCTGAACAAGCTAATCAGGCGGGTCTTTAAGATTAGACCACAAAAGGCAAAGCTGCAGCCAGGTCGGAGTTGCGCCAAACTAAGGGGGCTTTTACACTGGGCTCGTTTGCTGCGGTCCGAGCCCGAGCGCGTTTGTTCCCGGCGCCCCCCGCCCCGCAGCGTTGGTCTGGTTTCACACACAACTTGATTCTATCGAACCCTGGTGCGTTTGCGTGCATATGACGTCATCGCAAACGTGCAAGGCGCATGATAGAAAACAGAACGTGGGTCAATATTGTGTTTTTTTTTTATTAATTCGCTGCTATTATGTGCAGTTGAGTGAACAATACAGGTTTACTGTGCGTGTGTCACATAAGGTGGACTTCTGCTGCTTGCAAACGGACTCTTTTTAGGAGACAGAGGATTTCCAACTTGTTGCCCTGATTCCACGAGCAATGCACAAATTACACTGCACGCAGGCTCACTCTCGCTCGTATCCAAGGTAAATCATCAACACTATCATCCCTTACAAGCGTTTTATTTAACGAAATACATCACAATAAGCTAAAAACGCATGCGCAGGTTACTTTACTTCCTGAACAAGTGCGCACCCGAGTCCGTGTTGCTTTCACATTCACGCGAACCGCGGCACGGTTCGGGAGCAACCGAACTCAGACCACCTCTTCCAGGTAGTCTCGGGTTCGGTACCCCAGTGCGCACCCGGGTCCCATGACAGCGTTCACATTAGCGATTTTTCATGCGAACCGTGCCCCGTTCCGAACTAAACGGCCAGTGTGAAAGCCCCCTAAGTTGTATATTTAAAAACGCGTTTTCAACTAGCGCATTAACTCAGTGCTTTATCCAGCAGAGTCCATTGTGAGATAGCAGGTCTCAGGATGACAGCCCGACTGTATTTCTCGTTGGTCGCTGTTTTGTTGTGTCCCTCTGTATGCTGGAGCTTAGGAGACCCTGATCTAGTCACCGGTGAGATATTTTCACTTCATTAGCCTACTTGGCGCGTATAAAATATGTAGGCTACCTAGGTTATATCAAAATTTGACTTTAGGCACATCTTGGAACATTAGTTTATAAGTAACGTTAGCCTATACAGTTAGACGTCCAGTGAAAGTTAAACTTGTGTTGCTGTTTCATCGTTGCCCTCCGCCCATTTTATTAGGCTATATATTAGTAGGCTAGTGGCCATCATGAAAGGTACAGTAGCCTATTTAGATTTTTTGCTAATCCTTCAAATTTTGTTCAGATTTTGACTGCTTCACAAATTGGCTCAGATTATCTTTGGACTGAGCTGCACAGAAATGACTGAACAGATGGTTTTTTTTTTTCATCTTTGTTCAAAAGTTATGTCAAACTAAACGAGGTCGACCTCTGTATCTGAGGCTGCATCTCGGCCAAACTTTGATCAAGATATGGAAATTTGTGTGCTTTATTGGAACCATGATGTGAGGGTCCATGCCAAATTTGGGAACAGCACCATCTACAGGTCATGAGATCTGGAAAATGGCTATTATTGCAATAACTTTTGAACAGTTGAACAGAAAATGTCTTTGGATTTCTTGTCATGCCGAATCTGTGGATTCCGAGTTTCACAGGTGTGAGAAGTTTGAACAGCGCCACTAGTGGTCCAAATATGTGTTTTTTTTTTTTTGCAAAAACTCTTATAACTAGTCGTTTGTTCCCTTGCTGATTCAGACAGTGTCATTTTCCTTAAATGTGATTGTCCGCCATATTGAGGTAAATGAATAACAGTTTTTTTTTTATTGCGCCTCCTACACATTTTGCACAGTTTTGTCCAAAATAGGCTCCGCTGATCTTTGGACCGAGCCGCACAGAAATGTCTGAATGGATTTTTGATATTCACTATAGTTCCTCAGATATTTGTCTCAAGTTGACCTTGCCTGTATTTGTTGCCTTATGATAGCTTAGCATGCTAATTGGAAAGCATGTTAACCAGATGCCATTCTTCTAATGTGGCTCTTCAGCTATCAGGTTGACCATAAGCATTAAACTACCTTAAACTACCATGTTAATATGGTTAACTAACATGTGTACTTGCATGTATATATGTGTATATAATTATATATACTTTTTTTTCAGGTGTTTTGTACTTTAGCCCTTTAACAATGATTCCATTTTAGCATGGGGGGCTGATTATAGCTTGTATTTAATGAAGCAACTTTTGTTAATAAAAAGTCTGATTGCACGAGTTTAATGGGTTCTGTCGGTTTTGCTACAAATGTGTTCATATTTTGTTTCTTCTTGTGTTTATTAAATGCTTAATGTTATTCTGGTGATGGTATAATTATTTCAAACTATTCATGAACCATATTAACCGCCCTCCATGTTTAGCATTACAATGCACTATATGGGTTCTGTGTTATGGCACTGTGTAACAATTTAGGGATAAATGGTAGATTTCTAAACTAATTTGACTTGATACAGATAAATGTGTGGCTGTTATACTTCAGTTTGATACACCTATTGCAAAACCCCCGACTTACAAGTGAAAAAGCACTCCCGGTCTCCCCAATGATCCTCTTGAATCATCTTCTGTATAGTGGCCGGTTGGTGCCTGATGGTGAAACTGAACTGCGTCCCGTCGAGGATGTTTCTGATAAAAGACTGCTCTCTAGAGGACACGAATGCAACGATTTGATTGTGGAACTGTGTGTTTTACCTGCGTTCAAGGAGTTTTATTAAATGGTGGATGTCAGAGGTCCTCCAAAAGAAACACTGAAAAAAATGTTGCTATTAAGTTTCACAAAGAATTAAAGAAACTGCAAGTGACGCATTAAATTCAACTTGAAACTTTGGAGAGAAAGGTGAAGGAGACATTCAACGTTCAGTGATTATGGTTTCTGTCATGTGTTTGAATAACAGTAAAGCCAGGAGTGTGTCCAAGCACACACGGAGTAGGATTGTGTGCTGAATTTTGTTTCCACGACGGTAACTGTCCGGACGATGAGAAATGCTGCAGCAATGGATGTGGACATGCGTGTACAGCTCCATATACAGGTATTTGTTTCATTATATTAGTGTGTAAAATACAGGGAGTCATTCAACATTCACTGATATGCTGTTATTCAAACACGACAGGGAAACCAAAGCCTGGAGTGTGTCCAAGCAAAAACATTGAAATTGGGTTTTTAGGAGTGTGTGTCAAGGCATGCGTGAATGACGGTGACTGTCCGAATGACAAGAAATGTTGCAGCATTGGATGTGGACGTCACTGTATGGCTCCATATACAGGTATTTATATTTTTAGTACGGTCAACTAATTGCGAAAAACAAAAAATCTGATTAAAAAAAAATTACTTTTTTAAATATATGTTATAATGTAGTAATTACAGTTTCCAAACTAATGTAGAAACAACTGTAAGTGTTTTAAATGCTTGTTTAATGGCATCTTATGAATGAAGGCCATTAAAGCCATTCCTGGTGTTGGTGTATCACATTATTATTTCATGTGAATACAATCTGAGATGTGTGTGTGTGTGTGTGTGTGTGTGTGTGTGTATATATATATATATATATATGTCCTGGCTCTTCCAAGCTTTATAAGGGGAGTCGATGGGTATATATATTTAAGTCCATCAAAACACATCCACCATGATAAAAGTCCTCGACACGAAAAATATCCATATTTAAAACTTTATCAACTAAAATAACTAGCTTCTGGCAGACGGCCGATCGCAAGTCGGCTTGGGCCAAAAGAGTAACCCTTGAACTTGACGCACAACGTAATGGCGAATGCGGTTGCCCTGTTTGTTTGAACCGCGAGCGGCAAAAACAATCCAACAGTCTCCATTGACTTTACATTGCGAGAAGCTGCTTCCTTGTCATTATGATTTCTTATAATAAAAAAGAATGTCTAAAAGCTGCCGTATGACAAGGTGGTGTACAGCAAACAAGCTAAAAAAACAAATGAGTTTATATAAGCTGTCGAGTGTCGACCCCAAAAACAAGCGTTTAAAACATTGGATACAGGCTGGAACGAATGGGTAAATTGTGGGATCCTGACACTGAATATGCACAAATACACTATGTGTGCAGTAAACATTGTCACTGTGGGAAGTCAAATATCCAAATGTCAGTTTTAAAAATGAACACTATTAGGCTATATTGCTAAATCTACCCGCTTTTCATAATGCCTGGATAACCTAGCTTCTCGAGATCCCTGATAGTTTTGTTCATTATAATTGGTTACAAGGTAGTCTGTGATGTCAGAAACACCAGCTATTTTTAAAAAAAATGGTTCATTGCATTTTCAAAGAGAAAATAATTTTTTTGACAGCACTATTTTTATTATATTTGTGTGTGTGTGGGGGGGGGGTCAGCCTTTTATGTATTTATTATACATTCAATGAGTCCTTCATTTAGTGATGCTGTTATACAAATACATGACAGAGAAACCAAAGCCAGGAGTGTGTCCAAATAAAACCTTTGGAGGAGTGTGTGTCGAGTCGTGTTCCCATGACAGTGACTGTCCAGACAATGAGAAATGCTGCAGTAATGGATGTGGACATCAGTGTACAGCTCCATATACAGGTATTTTTATTTTATTAGTGTGTGGATCAGTTTTTTATTTTTTAATACAGCTAGTCATTCATCATTCACTGATATTCTGTTATACAAACACATGACAGAGAAACCAAAGCCTGGAGTGTGTCCAAATAAAACCCTTGGAGGAGTGTGTGTCGAGTCGTGTTCCCATGACAGTGACTGTCCGAATGATGAGAAATGCTGCAGTAATGGATGTGGACATCAGTGTACAGCTCCATTTACAGGTATTTATATTTGATCATATTAGTGTGTGGGTCAGCTTTATACAGAGCTCCTATAAAGGGACATGATGGTTTGTCCGAACTCAACAATTGCGAGAGAATGCAAATATTATTTTTAAATTTTGCGCACCATCCCATATTTTTCCACCACATTGCCATAGGGGCTCTGAAGATATATGTATGTGCAGTGTGTAATTCAGCATTCACTGTGACAGCGAAACCAAAGCCCGGAGTGTGTCCACACAAAAATCCTGGAGTAGAAAGAATATGTTTTGAGTCGTGTTCCCATGACCGTGACTGTCCAAAAGATGAGAAATGCTGCAGCACTGGATGTGGACATCGGTGTACAGCTCCTTATACAGGTAAAACTGACCCAGGCATCAGTAGAACATGCATTGAATGAGACATTCAGAAATCAGTGATC
The DNA here is from genome assembly GCF_029890125.1 of Rhinichthys klamathensis goyatoka. Lineage (NCBI taxonomy): Eukaryota > Metazoa > Chordata > Actinopteri > Cypriniformes > Leuciscidae > Rhinichthys > Rhinichthys klamathensis. Next base: position 5,940 of record NW_026607398.1, read on the forward strand.
TGGTTTCCATGTTTTTTTTTTCTTTCTTCAAATAGCAAAGCCAGGAGTGTGTCCAGTCAAAACCCTTGGAGGAGTGTGTAAGGATTTGTGTGTCGATGACAGTGACTGTCCGAACACTGAGAAATGCTGCAGCAATAGATGTGGACGTCAGTGTAGGGCTCCGTACATAGGTATTTATGATAGTGTGTGGGTCAGCTTTTCTTTCTTTTAAATGAAGTGAGGCATTCATTGATATAATGTTATGCCAACACAGATAAACCAAAGCCAGGAGTGTGTCCAAGGATGCTGATTGGAGACTGTACCAAGCCGTGTTCCTATGACAGTGACTGTCCGAACGATGACAAATGCTGCAGCACTGGATGTGGAACACAATGTGGTATTTTTTAATTTTTTTAATTGTTTTATGCCACCATAGCCTAATTTGTGTTTTATTTTATAGTCTAGTTTAAAATCTCATTTATAGCTACTAATTTTTCCTGTTTTGAATACCGTTGACTTTAAAGGATTTGTTGTGGAGTGAGGGGTAAATGACCTAGGCTATTGTTTATAATGTTTTATTTACCGGTATTTAATATGCATATAAATTAAGTTCAATGTTTCCAATAATGAGGTTAACAGATTTGAGTAAGATCAATTTCTGTTTCAAGATAACTTCCTCTTCTTGGCCAGGTTACATTTCTCCGCGGCGTAAACTCTAGAGGCTTCAAAACCATGAATTTTTAGGGCCGTGATATTCAAATGATTGTTTTCAGCCGCCACATTGATCAACGTATGATCATTCATACGACCTGATAGGCACCATATAATGTTTGATTTCAGCGCTTGTTTCTACGTTATATTGGCATTGAGTGATAAAATAGTTAAGACAAACATTTATCAAAGTACCTGAATTTAGCCCATAGCACCAATTCAAGATTGTGCTTTACAAAATAAAGATTCATAATACTTGGAATACAATTTGCTCCAAGTAAAACCTGTTCATGGTTTGATTTTTGTGCTGTGTTTCTGAAATTGAATGACGCTGAATATTTGTATCCATGCAGTGACGCCTGGTAAATGTTATGCACCTTATATGTGCCGTCCGGATCTGGATTCATGATGGCCATTGTCCTGCCAGACAGAAGTGTTGCCCAACCACCTGTGGCCATGCTTGCAGTTAACAGTGCTGATGATTTAACCATCGGAAAGAGTCCTCTGAGATTGATTTTTGCTTGCCATTCTTGAGGACTGACTTTTCACCAAATAAATATGTTAAGTAAAACATTCCTCTTGTTTTTTTAACACTTTTCTATAGGAGCTTGGCAGCAAAAGTGTACTTTAGTGTAAGGATTTTCTAATTTTTTTTTTTTTCAGATATGAAACCAAAAATGTAGGTTAAAACTGATGTAATGGTTTAACAGTTTTAAAAGACTTCAGTATTTAGCATGTCTAAAAATGTATCTAAAGACTCCATGTATTTCTTTCTGCACTAGTCCCTATGTCTGACTAATTTGACTGATGGAGTGACGAACTGGGGCTGGATCAATGTATTAAGAGACAGAGGTGGAAAAAACTTAAAAGCAAAATGAGGGAGTGTGAGGCCTTGTGTACAGGTGAATGGCAAAAACATTGAAGAGTACGTTAGCCCTCGCTCTGTCGTCAGGGTCATTTCCATTCCTTGTAGTTTAGGGCCACCGGCAAAGATGATAGACATCAAGTGGGTGCAGTTGGGTGGGTGAGTGTACATGACAAGGCTGTAGAAGTGCTGCGGCTCCTCAGTCTGTTGACTCTATTGAAGGTGTGCAAGAGAACCACTGGACTTTGCCCTTTTTGATGCAGAGTATTTTTTATTTTTATTGCGTACAGTATATTGCACATGCTGCCTTCATGAAATTTAAGTGTTTGACACCCAGCTTGTTTTTCCTCATGCCGAAGTGTTTGATAATTCTCACGGATCCCCCTGGGGGGAGGGAGCAGATAACTCGCATGAGTCATTTTAAGTTATATTTTGTACTTTGTATGCCTTTATTATTGCATAGGACAGTAGTACAGAGTAGACAGAGCATGGGGCAAAGAGAGAAATAAGAAAGTGATTGGCAAAGGACCTCAAGCCAGTAATGAAACGGTTCGGCACAGAAGAGTTATTTTGTTTAAAGTCAAGGGTCTATTTTAGTTCCATCTATTTTAATTTTTAATCTCAGGGCCATTTAACTAAAATGATGCAGTCTTTGTTAATAGGCTTTCATTCTGTTGGCAAGGCTTCAAATTAAACTTTTATTTTCACTCCAGAGACAGTCCGAATGGTAAAGTATGCATCTTTCAGATTCACTTTCAGATTTTTCAACGTTTGCGTTTTTAACGACTGTCTCATGAGGTCGCGATTCTGAGGTCTGGGCCTGAGGCCGCTTTAGTTTTGGGCTTTTTTTATTGATTAAAATCGTTAGTGTATTTTGAAGGGTTAATACTAAAATACCTTATTTGGCCAGTAAGAGGACTTTTAAATCCACCATAAAGAGGAACATATAACACTGGAAACATGTCCTGCCGTTTATTTAAAAAAAAAAATTGCGATCATTGCTTGACCAGAGACCAGCCTGACCAGCTAAAAAAAAAGTGGCCAAAACCCCTCTATAACCAGTCAGCAGTCCAACCAACTTAGGATGGTTTTAGCTGTGTGTTTTTCCAGCAGGGCTATTGTACTGTGTTGTAGATTTTTCCCTAAACCTAACTATATCAATAATACTTATAGCCTACTCTAGCGTGTCTATTATATTGACGTTAGCTAAGTTTACACCGAGTCTACAGTCGACTTCAGTATCCGTCTAGTCCTATACTCCAGCGAGTCTTCTCTGTCGACTACAGCCGAGTCTAATAATTCTAACTTACTTGTTTTGCTGCAGCTTAAATGACAGACAGACTTTAGCAATTGTCAGCAATTGTCCTGCTCTTCATTACGGCCGGCAGTTCTCGAGCAGTTCTCAGAGAATCTCCCAAGAAGAAGCAAGGCCGGAGGATCTCAGTCAATTTCCATTGAGAATCCCACCGAAAACACGGATACAACAGTTTTTTATAAAATAGGGAGTTATGGCAAAATTACATGAATTTGATTGGTTCTTTCATAGACAAACTTTTCTGTTATTAGGTAAAGCAAACTTTGTTTTAATGATTACCTCATTGTTAATCACAAGTTCTAACCTAGTCCTCGGTGTAGTTTCATTTCCCATATATGTTAGTTTTACACTCAACAGTCTTCCCCATTCCCCAACACAAACACCATGTACTAAACCAACGTTTAGTACATGGTGTTTCAAAGTGTTAGCATGTTAAATAAGGTTAATGTTAGAAACATGTTTAGTAAAACCTGTTATACCCTAGTTATACAGTTTAAAATTTCCATGACAACTGTAAATACTGTGAAGATGCCATTTGTATTTTTTTTATGCATTATTGATGTTTTAGTCATTTCTGTTATTGAGTAATAATAGTTTAATAGAACTAGCAGTTTTATAGCCTACTTGTTTGGCTATCCTGACTCATAATCTGTTTCTACCACAAACACTTATAATAAAGTCAGATCTCTGCTGATGATGCTGTACGACTTCTTTCAGGAGTGTGACTTAACAGGGCTTCTGAAAAAAATATTCAATGATGTCAATCCTGTTTTCTCATTTGTTATTCTGATGTCTTCAATGAAAGGAGCTCTAAGTGGCATAGTGCAAGTGATCAGGTGTCGGGCAACCCGATCACACTAAATGCGTCTTTATAGCACGCATGTGTATTGTGTAATTTATACGCTAAAATGAGTTTTTACGTGCATAGGATACGCATTGGTTGGTTAGGGTAGGTTTAGGTGTGGTGTGGGGTGCGTGTGTATTATACGCTTGGGTAGAATTAGTGGTGTGCAGTGCGTGTGTATTACACGCAAATGAACTGCGTATCAAATGCACGCAAAAAACTGCGTCTCATATGCACGTAAAAACTCATTTTCGCGTATAAATTACACGACAATACACCATGCGTGTTATAGAGACGCATTTACGTGAGAACAGGCTGTGTCGGCAGACTGACCCATCACCAGTTTTGATATAGGCCTATACGAGATATAAATCTCTTAATTTTATTACAGTCTGAGGTGAACCACGTTTAATGTAAAAACAGCAAAAACTAAAAACCAGTGATTATGAGCGAAACACTCACCCACTTACCAATTATAATGAAGACTAAAATTGCATTATTTAATATTATTTTCTGTATTATTCTTTATTAATATTCCTAATTAGATGTTTATTTTTGTTTATTAGTATTATATGTCAGGCACAGGGAGCAGAGATTATTTTGGGTGTGTAATGTAGCATGTTTTCCACTGATGCATATGGATTAAGAATAGGCTACATTAAAGGACAGTATTCTTTATAATGAAAGAGGATTGTGACACGTGTAAGCGTGAGGCATACGTCTATTTTTAACATAAACCAATGTTTGTACCTGGTAAGGAATTAAGTTAGTACTGTTCCAGAGAAACGCACAGTTGGCATGGACATACATTTCTTCAAGTTTCTCTCCTATAGCTGATGAATTATATATATATATATATATATATATATATATATATATATATATATATATAAATAATATATTATATATAAAATAATATACACATTTTATATACATATATAATGTTTGTAAAGTCATGTAGCCTACAGCCATGAAGCTTTTATGCTTAAATATTTAACTGATTGAATTATGAATTTATTGTTCTTTTTTTTTTTTTTTTTTTTTTTTTTTTTGTCTGTGGGATACCATGAAAATGAGTATTAGTTCAATAACTTACCTTTCTGTCAGTTTTCACCTGATAATATAACAGTGATTAAGAAGTATACTTGCGTATAGACTCGGAAGTATGTGGATGTCTTTTTGTCAGGTGCTGTTGCCATGGTGAATCGTCATTTCGGAGCTCCATTGATCATGGCTTTTCATAGTCGTGGTTCACGTGCTTCACTCAGTCAACCTACTCAGAGTTTATTGAATTTACTCAATTCAGCTGTTCTGAAACCGAAAACTCAGAGTTTCCCATCTCAGGGTAAATCAACTCAGAGTTCAAGTTTTAACTCAGAGTAGGTTGAACCTCCTTATTGAAACAGGCCCCTGGTGTCCGGTCCTGAGATTCAACCATAACAAGGGACAAAGCTTAATTTCAAGTCTACAATAACATAACTAATCAATTAAAGAATACAAGTTAAAGGAAATTAAACTCAATTTGAGGGAATTAAATTATACAGTTGCTGGTTAGCTACAAATCTGTTTATAATTGTATTTTTTATAAACAAGGTGATATTAAGTGACATTTCAGCCAACTGTCTGTTTTTAGCCTGGCAAACCAGAACGAAGATGTTGGGTGTTTCTCAAAACCAAGAACGGACTTGTGTTCTTGGGGAGAACGCTCTTGCTAGTTGTTCTTGGAAGAATGAACTTACAAGGTGACGAGCACACAGAACGCTGCTGACAGTTTGAGACGATGTGTTCTTGCGGGTATTGCGCAATACCCCCACACAGCGTCTGCAGAACCCAAACATTTACGATTCGCAATACATCTTCATAAAAATGCCAATATTTGAAATCTACACAGTTGATTTCTCGCATCAAATGTTCTCAGAAGTGAATTTAGTGATGAAATAGCATAACGACTTACTGTTGTCCTGCCTTTCTCTGCTTCCCGCTCCTTCCTCGAATGCCGAAATGAATGCTGGGATATTTCTGCCATCAAGTTCACACAAGTTGCCAACCGATGCATCCTCGGTAAAATGGGCGTGTGAAGAACAATTCCTCAATTTTTCATTTTTAACAGTTCTTGCCAAAATGCAAACTTGTGTATTGGGACAGTACTTGGGCCACAAAAGATTACGTTTCACAAGAACACAAGTACAGACAAGAACGCATATTGAGAAACAAATGTTAATGTTAAACAAATGTTCTGGGAACTCACCATTGGCAGGGCTCAATCTTTCAATTTCCCTCTGCACGCAATAGAATAGCGCTACAACCAACCAGAGCACTTTCCCGCCAGCAGAGCTAGTTAATAGATTCAACTTTTGCTGTATCTGTATCAGAGTAGTCCTCAGGGCCGGATTATCCATAGACGGGATTGGGCGAGTGCCCTAGGGCACCAGCCAATAGGGGGGCACCAAATGATTAAGAGAATGACTAAACCTTTAAAATAGTTTTCATGTTTTGTATATATTATTTTGCTGGAAAAGATTCAGATATAAAATGAACAGTTATTGATAACATATATACAGAGAGAATATAAAATATGCATAAAGAATTGCGATTGGGTCAGGTCACAGTGTAGCCTATTTCTTCGAAATGAAGAAAAGTCACAGAGACATCGATCGGCATCACCAGCAGAAGCCACTAGCAGCGAAAAATGCCTCAACCGATACTCAAGCAGCAGCTAATGTTGTGAGCAAAGGCGGTAGCCTAACACAAAGTCTAGAAAAAGTTGTTCTGCTAAAGGTAAGGCTTATTTACCATTATTTCTGGGCAAATAGGCTACTGTATGTGACGCTGTTGTCGATTTGAAATTTGGAACGGTTTTCTCTTTTAGCTGGTTGCTTAGTTAGAGATGCTTACATGCATAACTTTTGTTTCAATCGGACTGAATTCATTCCGATCGATGAATCTGAATGTTATGTTCACATGAACGCTAAACGTGATCGAGTTGATGATGTGCGCGTTTATACGCAAGCTTAAAATCGGAAGAGGTAACGTAGGCTATAGGTACTGTGCATACCCATCTCCTACATTGGTTCTTTATTTGTTTTAAACAGCAGGCTTAATATTTATCCATATCTGGTCATAATTTGGGGACAATGAGCACATGAACCGTTGTTGTACCGCGTTGCTTATATTTATCAGTAAAATGCCCCTCCCTTCTCTCGCCCAAAACCAGTCGTCTCTGGGTGATAATCTGAAAAATGCCTGGTGGGACATTGCCCTGCTCCACTTCACAGACGCTGAGTGAAAGGAGAATTTTAAAATGACGGGACACTTGATTTTATGACACTTTATTCAACAGGAAGAACATTTCGAGCGTCATACGTCATTACGCTATTTCAACGTCATTGCTGCACATACGCAGTCCTTTCAGTTTCGCTTTTTAATCCGAATAAAAAAAAAGGAAAAACCCACCCCTTTCAATCCGATCGAAATTTGATTCCGATCGAGCTCAATCGGATCAATAAAGGTTGAATAAAAGCTTTTCAGTTCGATTGAGCCGTCAATCCGATTACTAATGGATTTGGTTGCATTTAAATGTTTTGCTGCTGTGCGTCTGTGGTGCTGAATTTAGCTGATTCGTGGGCTTGCTTATTTGGTATATGTTTTTTTTTAGACATAAGGTTTTGCATGTAGTCCTCATACATGCCATTTATGATGGAGATATTTAGGATGACATGTTCATGTTGCACTAGCATGTGAGTTGTATGGGGTGGGGGTGGGGGGGGCACTTAAAATGTGGTCACCCTAGGGCACTACACTGTGTTAATCCGGGCCTGGTAGTCCTAATAATAATATGAGTCAAAAGGGAAAAAATAATGTCCCATGGTGGAATGAGAAATGTTCAGTAGCTGTTAAGGACAGAAATAGAGCTTTTAAAAGGTTGCGTGCAACACTTACAATGAACAATCTTATGGAATATCAAAGAAAAAAGGCTTTGGCAAGAAAAGTCATTAACCCATTTAAGCCCACCGGCAACTATAGTTGCCGAAGTGTATAGTTGTCATTTTCCTTTTGTAAGTATTTTTCTAGATGTTATCCATGTTGTATGTCTCAATGCCATGCAAGGAAACAACCAAATAAAGGATTTCAAGGGAAAAAAAAGGTATTTACTTCCTTCCTGTCACATGAGGCTGTCAACTTCCTACCCCTACTTCCAGGAAGCCTGGCGAAGGCAAACCCTCCCAAAGAAAGCTCATTTTCATATTAGTAATAAGTATTTTTTTTTGACATATATATATCTACATAATCATGAAGGTCTCTAGAATCCTCCAAACAAAACAAATCTTACAATAGATCTATAGTTTTTTGTATACTTACAAGTCCGGTGGGCAAATGCCTTGTAAGTACATATATCATGGGGAAATGGGGTATACTGTGTTAATAGGTTAATAAGTCAAGGTTATTGGACTTGTTTAGTGCATAAACATAACTTTACCCTTTAAATTGCATCTCTACTGTTCATAAGTACTGTCTGTATGCACTATTATTTTAGTTTTTTGCCATTTTGTCATTTGTTTTTTTGCTTGTTATATAGATATCGTTTTTTATTATTTTATTATATTATTTGTATTTATTTATTTTCATTTAACTTTTTGATACACAATACCCTGTTATGGCTGCACTCTACCACTTTAACCCTTGTGCGCTGTTCATTTGAGGTTTACAGTCGGGCTGTTTGTGGTCTCAGAGACCCCAGGCAACAAAATGTAATTTTGTAACAAATTTTGTACAAATGTAATTTGTTACATTTTGTAACAAATTACATTTTTGATATATGCATATCCACATATTATGAAATCATAATTATAACAATAAAAGTCACTTTTTGTCAAAGTTTAGCAGTTTTTGTACTGAAAAAAATAATTTTTTCAATAATGTTACATTATGATTAGAATCAAACCTGATCAGGATGTTACAAAGAGAAAAGTTGGAGTCTTTAGAGTTTATCATTTATTTCAAACATCTGTTTTTCATAAAATTCTGTTCTTTCTGATTTTGAGGATGAATTTTGTCCGTTGACAAAAATCATTTGATTCTAATCATAATATAACATTATTGAATATTATATTTTTTCTAGTACAAAAAATGCCTAAACTTCGACAAAAAGTAACTTTTATTGTTATAATTGTGATTTCATAATATGTAGAACTGGAAAACCTTGTGAAAATATGTCTTTCATTTAGTCAAATAGCAAATAGCAAATAGTGGAGCTCTGCAGCCATCTACTGGTTAAAGTGATAATTTGTTACTTTTAAAAGGTCATTTTCCAAAAGATGGGCAAAAATCTTACACTAAACCATGTCAAATTATCCATGTTATCCCCATAAATGAAAGTTAGAAATGTGGGTCAAAAAGACCCCAAACAGCGCACAAGGTTTAAGACAAATGGATTTGTTGTTTGTTGTGTTTTCATATTCAAGAGATTATAAGCTAGATTCCACTTTTTTGGGTTCGCATCAAACATTCTTCGACTTTTATACACAATAAATTTGTTTATGAATAAAGATTGATCTGTTGGAAGCAGTTATTTTGAGATAGATGCCAAATGTTCTCCTCCTATTCATATTTAACATTGAGGGGGTGCATACAACGTATTTGCCCACCGGCAACTATAGTTGCCGCTCATTCAAATACGATTTTCAAGAAGAAGAAAAAAAACTGGGGAAAATAAATGCAGAACATGTTCACATAGGACATTATTAACACGACTATATGCATGAAATCATTCAAAAAAATTGGGCATAAATGGGTTAAGGAAGCAAAAAAAAGAATCTTGGAGACAATTTTGTTCAACAATTGGAAAAGAAACTACACTAAATAAAATGTGGATGATGGTTAAAAAGATGATGGGTAAATATAAACCCCCACATGTTCCTGTACTAAAGGAAGGACAAAATGAAGCAATTACCGATATGGAGAAAGCCAATTTACTTGGATACAAATTTGCAGTGATTCATAAAGGTAGTCATATGGAAGTCAGTGTTTTAAGAAAAGAAAGGAAGAGATTCTAAATGCTAATAAAGATATTCTTAATCCAAGAGAGGGAAATATGTCTATATTAGATGCTGAATTTAGTTTATCAGAACTTAAAATGGCTTTAGGTAATTCAGGATACACTTCGCCAGGATGTGATAATATGTTATGTAATGATTAGAAATCTACCTGATAAAGTCTTAGAAAAAATTCTTGAATTATTCAATAAGATATGGCAAGAGGGGAAATTACCAAAAGTTTGGAAAAGTGCAATCATTCTTCCATTTCCCAAACCAGGAAAGGATTCTAGCAATCCGGAGAATTATAGACCCATTGCTTTATCATCACATTTAGGTAAATTAATAGAAAAGATAGTAGTGGCACGGTTCAATTATTTTCTAGAATATAAATGTCCATTTAAACAATATCAAACAGGGTTTAGGAAAAGTAAATCAACTACTGATGCCTTAGTAAAGCTCAGCAATGAAATAGAGAAGACACTAGTTATGAAAGAGGTCATGGTGGCAGTGTTGTTAGATATTGAAAAAGCATATGACACTATGTGGAGAGAGGGTATATTAATTAAATTAGATAAATTGGGAATCAATGGGAGAATGTATAATTATATACTAGATTTTCTATCACAACGTTCAATAAGAGACAGAGTTGGTAATGGTATAAGTGAAGAGTTTATGGTTGAAAGTGGAATTCCCCAAGGGAGTGTTATTAGTCCCATATTATTCAATATTATGGTAAATGACATATTTGAAAAAGTTGTGGTAAGAAATTAAGGATTATTGTATGCAGATGATGCTGTCATGGAAAAGGGGACGCAACATAGCATAACTTTTCAGCGTGTTTATCAACGCCGTTGACTTAACGTTACATTACTGTATAAATATATGACCTACCCCAACCCCGTCCCTAAACCTACCAGTCACTGGGGTTAATACCATTTATGAGTCTTCCCCTATACCATCCTAGGAAAAAAAATATCGCTCGCCAGATGTAGATTTTGCTTCGTTTCGCTCGGACATTTAACGGGTTACGGCGTACACATACACGCGGAATCACTCGGACATTTAACGGCGTAGACATACACGCATACACGCGGATAGCAGTCTCAAAATGCGTATAGATAACACGCCACTTGACTTGAAAGTGGCGTGTATGTTTACGCAAAAGTCATGATGCCATGTTGCAGAAGGACATACAAGTATTAGAACAAAGGGGTATTAATTTGGGATTTAAATTCTCCATTCCTAAAACAAAGGTGTTTTTTTACCAGAAAGAAGATCCCAGAAAGTTATAAAGTTCTGTTATATAATCAATTAATTGAACACGATGAAACTCTCCAAGATGATTCAATGTTACTATTATTATACTTGATCTGTAGATAAAGGTCTATGGTTTAGCATAAAACAACTTTATATTGCTGGACTTTATTGCTGTAACTAAATCATGTTACTTTCTACCGGGCGTCACGTGCACAGGGGGGTTGCTCAGGTTGCCCGGGCAACTGCCCATATGCCCTTCTCACTCAAGTTGCCCTTCTCACTCAAGTTGCCCTTCCGAGAAAAAAATTAAATCGTACAATGGATGCAGAATTTCACGTAGGCCTAGATTAAAAAAAAAAATCGCAAAGCCTCATTCACTTACATTCGGGCACCGAAAGTGAAAGTCAGTATGAAGGGCAAACGCTGCACGCGACCATAGACTGCACGCGACCGGCGTAGGGCCACGCAAATTACTTAAGGCCACGCCTCCATCTCGTGTCATAGTCATAGCGCGCCGTCAAATGTGTAGCTACAACATCCACGACAAAATGAAGCGAAACTATCCTTCTGGTCACGAAAAGAGGAAGAAGAAAAAAACCATGAGAGTGAATTGCGGGAACAACAATCAGGTAAACTTGTGTTCTCTCCTCTCTAAGTTTGATGTCAGCAAAGTTTGATGTTTTTCGGTCTTGCTAACCTAGCTGGGCAGGCAGTGCATCTCTTGCATCACTTTGTGGCTGACAAAAGTGAGAGTAAAATACAATGATTTATTACGTTTGATTTTGATAAACGACAAAGTGCAACGGTGTTTGTTTACTGCAGCTCGGAAAACATAACCGCGTCGCGTGTGTTATCGTGCGTTCATATGCGCGTTGCCGAAATGAAACTCGCATTTTTCAAGCAGAAATATGTGGAGACCACACTGTAAAAAATTTAAGGTTGTCTCAACTAATTATTATTTAGTAACTAGTTCCACAGAATTTTTACGTTCACTCAATTTCTCTCTTCAAAGTGTTGCTTCAATTATTATTTTTTAGTTGGCCTAAACTTGACTCCAAATTAAAAAAGTATGTTTGCTCAACTAGTTTTATAGTTCATTCAACTAAAATGTTTTAGTTGGTCCAAACTTGACTCCAACTTAAAAAAGTATGTTTGCTCAACTAGTTTTATAGTTCATTCAACTAAAATGTTTTAATCAGGATTTTTATTATTTGCTGTACTAAATTTTATACTGAGGTTAACAAAATCGTGGTGTATTAATCACATAAAAACACAAATGAAAACACATATTAGCCTTTATTTCACAACAATCTGCACAGATTAAACATACAGGCAAAAGTGCTCAGTTGACAAACATTAAATTCAATACTGCCAATTCCATTTCAAACATTTATGGAACTAAAAAACATTTACTAATCTTTCCCTAAACTGAGAATAAAGCACATTTTAAATTGTAGTAAAAACTACAAACTCTACAAGTAATTAATACATAAAATAATTAGTGCTGTCAAGTTGATTAATCACATCTAACATAAAAGTTTGTGTTTATATATATTTATAATTATATTTTGATATATATTATATGTGTGCACATGTGGGTATATGTAAGGACGTCTGCGTTTACAAGCACATGAACTTTAATGACATCCCATTATTAATCTGTAGGGTTTAACATGGAGTTGGCCACCCTTTGCCACTATAACAGCTTCAACTCTTCTGGGAAGGCTTTCCACAAGGTGTAGGAGTGTGTTTATAGGAATTTTGACCATTCTTTTAGAAGCGCATTTGTGAGGTCAGGCACTGATGTTAGACCTGGATAACAGTTTCTGCTCTAATTCATCCTATAGGTGTTCTATCAGGTTGAGGTCAGGACTCTGTTCAGGCCAGTCAAGTTCCTCCACACCAAACTCTTCATCCATGTCTTTATGGACCTGCTTTGTGCACTGGTGCGCAGTCTTGTTGGAACAGGAAGAGGCCATCCCCAAAGTGTTAGCACAAAGTTGGGAGCATGAAATTTTTCAAAATGTCTTGGTATGCTGAAGCTTTAAGAGTTCCTTTCACTGGAACTTAAGGGGGCGAGCCCAACCCCTGAAAAACAACCCCACACCATAATCCCCCCTCCACCTAACTTTACAATCAACAGTTTGGGGATGGCCTCTTCCTGTTCCAACAAGACTGCGCACCAATGCACAAAGCAGGTCCATAAAGGCATGGATGAAGAGTTTGGTGTGGAGGAACTTGACTGGCCTGCACAGAGTCCTGCACCTCAACCCGATAGAACACCTTTGGGATGAATAAGAAACTGTTATCCAGGTCTAACATTAATGCCTGACCTCACAAATGCGCTTCTAAAAGAATGGTCAAAATTCCTATAAACATACTCCTACACCTTGTGGAAAGCCTTCCCAGAAAAGTTGAAGCTGTTATAGTGGCAAAGGGTGGCCAACTCCAAATTAAACCCTACGGATTAATAATGGGGTCATTAAAGTTCATGTGCTTGTAAAGGCAGACGTCCCAAAACTTTTGGCAATATAGTGTGTATATATACACACACACACAGACACACATATACATGTATATATCATATATAACAAAAGATAATATATATATTAGGGGTGGAACGGTACATGTATTCGTATCGAACCGAAACGGTACGGGCGTCACGGTTCGGTGCACGAATTTGCACGCAGAATACACGGTACAAATAATAAAAAAAACTCTTAAATAGCGATAAATTTCGCTCTATTCGCTTTTGGTGTGACTGTGAATGCAGCAATGAACAGGCTGCGATCAAGATTGCAATGCAGGAGTGTGTGTGTGTGTGTCTGTGTGCGCGAGAGAGAGAGAGAGCGAGAGAGAGAGAGAGAGAGAGAGAGAGAGAGAGAGAGAGAGAGAGAGAGAGAGAGAGAGAGAGAGAGAGAGGCGCGGTGAACAGTGTGTGTGTGCGAGAGAGAGAGGCGCGATCGAACAGTGTGTGTGTGTGTGTGTGCGCGCGCGTGCGAGAGAGAGAGAGGCGCGGGCGCGAATCGCGCAATGAACAGTGTGTGTGTGTGTGTGTGTGTGTGCGCGCGAGAGAGAGAGAGAGAGAGGCGCGGGCGCGAATCGCGCGATGAACAGTGTGTGTGTGTGCGCGCGTGCGAGAGAGAGAGAGGCGCGGGCGCGAATCGCGCGATGAACAATGTGTGTGTGTGTGTGAGAGAGAGGCACGGGCGATCGAACAGTGGAAACGTAAAAACATACTCCGTCATTTTTTTCATACAGGACATCATTAAAACTGCAAATTGTTTACTTATATTTGTGTACACTCGCAATAAAACACAACATTGTGCTTTTGTCACACTCTAAACTCTTGTCAAACTGTAACCTACAACTGTTAACAAAAGTTTTTATGGTAGTATTATTTTATACGGAAATCAATTATTTATAATTCAGATGAGAATAAAGTTAGTTAATTAAAATAAAGGAAAACAAATATCTTGATCTGAAATAGCAAATTAATTTTAAATTCATTCAGGTACAATTACCAAACATATCTCAAGGTCTTTTCGTCTTTTTAATAATTTAATTAATAAACTAATTATATAAAACTACTGTCAGTGCACTACAAATAAACTGGTTCTATGCCTTTATTAATAAAACTTATTTTAAAAAATACAAGGCTTAAGACATTTATAAAAATGCCTTCTATATTTTTGTTTTGCTTTTCACTCCATTGTACCGAAATCGTACCGAACCGTGATGTCTGAACCGAGGTATGAACCGAACCGTGACTTCTGTGTACCATTCCACCCCTAATATATATATATATATATATATATATATAGGCCTATACATACACACATTATACACAAACTTTTATGTTAGATGGGATTAATCGTGATTAAGTGATTTGACCACTAAAAAGAACACAACAACAACAACTGGTAACAAAATGGTGTCCGAGATATTTCATGAGTATAAAAAGTATTAAAAAACTGACTGGTAACAAAATGGTGTCCGAGATATTTCATAAGTATAAAAAGTATTGAAAAACAACAACCGAATATTTGGCATCATAACACTCAAGAGAGGTGCAGGGATGATGTCAAAACCCGAAAGTCTAATTCGACACTGGTTCCTCGTTTATTGGTGAAATAAGCTCTGTGGTAAACACAATTTGACAATACTTGAATGGATTTTCTGTTCTACAATGTAAACTACACACACATACACCCCAAACGTTTTTATCATTGTCTTAACATTGTAGAATAAAATATCTAAGTGTCATCAACTTGTTTACCACAAACCTTATTTCACTAACAAATTGAAAAAATATATATATATTTTTTTTAAAGCATAGGAATATTTTGAGGGAACCAGTGGCGAATTAGTCTTTTGGGTTTTGATGTCATCCCTGCACCACCTCTGACCTCTAAACAAGACTGTATTTGAGCAGAACACTAACTCTGTCGAGACCCAGAATGCACTGCTTCAAAAAGGTACTTCCACTGTTAGGGGTAATCAATATATAGAGTGTAAAGCAGTCCAAAAAGCAATCCAAAGGCAGTTGGTACATCTGAAATGTTTATTAGAACTTCTTCATCCACCACTGAATCCAGGCCTCCAGCATCAATGACTGTCTCAAGGAGACCAATTTGCATCCCTCTGGTCTGCCTCTCCACATCATCGCCTCTCTGGTTTGAACCACATAGGATAGATGAATAATGGAAGGGAAAAAGATAAATTGTTATAAGAGATAATAAAAACAACTGTTCATCAAAACTACTTGAACTTATTTTTCAATGAATTTTCAACAGCTAAATGTTACATTTATAATTGAAATATACTTTGGCTATACAATAAAGCGTTTAAAAAATGTAAGAACTCTAATCCGAGGTTATGTGATTACTAATATAAATCAATTACCAGTGCACGAATTTGAGTACACAAAATAATAGTATCAGCTGATTCACGACCTAGGCAGCTTATCGAGACACCCACTGATAACGGCTTTATGAAATGCCGTCCTCAAGGGGTCAAAACGCTGTTTCAAAATGAGCGCCATTTTATCGTAGATGGACCGTTAGATATTCAGGTTTATGTCGGTCTCTCCACGAGACAATTGCAAAAGTTTTCACAATCTTAACCTTATTCATCACGCTTAAGTTACCCTAAAATAGCGTATTAATGTGTTTAACATTACACGTTTCATAGATTTCAATAACTCTTCGCATCCATAAAAGTGGGCCTAACGTGACATTAGGCTAAAATGATGAGAGAAAGACCGCGTTCTCTTCATATCAACTCTTCACGTTACGGAAACACAAAAAATATCATAAAACATCCCGAAATTAAAGCTATTACACATTATAGTAGTACATTTGACATGTTTTAGGATTTAAACGAGGTAATATACCACGTTCCCTTAGCTAGACGTACGTTATATGGCAGCCTTCCCCTCGGACATAACGTTAGGCTTAACGATACGGTTTAAAATGTAACTTTCGCTTATAAATATCTACACAAAATCAATTAATATGCTTATGTTGTACGAATATGGTGTACATAATACGTTTTTGTCGATAAACTTGAACATATTCTATAATTTAACATATTCCGTGCCGAGTGAACTTGACATAGGCCTAACGTTACACTTAAGTTAACTTTCTCTCGGACATAACTAATAAAAACATTTCTAAATCCGTCTCAGGACGTAACAACAAAAAACCATCACATATGTTGTACATTTTTGTCGTTATTAGGTTTAAAATCGATCATTTATTCAGAGCCACTTACCTTGAGTTAAGAACGTCTTTGCCAATGTCTCCCTCACCCGCAGTAGCTACCGGTCCGCAGCCGAGCCACTGCCTTGTAAAACCCGCGAAGTCAAATGCTGTATCCTTCCGCAAAATCAAGTGAACCATAATCCAGATCCTTCCATTCTCTATAAATGTAGCGATGCGCTTTTATTTTGTGTTTATTACCAAAAATAGACGGCTTAAATTCAAGATTTAAAAAATAAAGGTTTTATATATTAAAGTGTTGTATAGGATCCATCCGCTCTCATAGTGCAGAAACGAAACCTCGACAATTTGATGTTGTTTTGATATTTTATCAAATGTTTATTAAATATTTATAAATGTTCATTTTAACAACAAAACAACAAATATGTTCTGTTTTACGCATTAAAATATTGTATAGCATAGCTGGCCTTATACTTAGCAAATATTGGCTAGATTTGTGTTTATTAGTCCAGTCAACATTAGCCATCCTAAAGTTGACTGGATTTGAAAATATCCCTTCATTTAATTTTTTTTCAAATATATTTTTGTAGACTTAATATAATATGTCTTCTTAACTAATACCAAGCATGAATATTGGTTCAACTTAAATATTTTTGCTCTTCCAACATTTTATTAATTGGCGTTTTTACAGTGCAGACATACTGTACAATATATGCATGTGAATGATGGCACTCCCAATCAAAGTACACATTATACGTTTAAAACAAGACACTGATTATCTAGTCTCAGTGTAGTTAAAAACTCTAAACAACTGCACTAATTATGCAAGATAGAAAGCAATGTATTGACAATTTGACATTGATTGACTATTGATTTATAGGCTATATTGAATTAAAAATGTTGATTAGCTGGACATACTGGTCAAAATGGATGCACATCCCTCAGTAAATAATAACCATAAATCAAGAATTGCTTCAACATGCATAACAAAAAATTAAAAAATCATACTGATGCCGAAAATGCCCAGGCTGTAGAAAGAACCAAAGTTAATCCCAAAAGCCAAAGCTCAGGGTTATAATTTATTATTTTCTTCTTATTTATGTTTACGTTAATATTCACTTACTTAATAATATTCACTTATTATCTTAACATTCTATAGAAAATACTCTATTCAATAAATATTGTGTGTTTGAACCTCATTCTGTTCTATATTGTTGTACTTATTCTTTGACTGTTTTGTTTAAAGGAGGGAGGATTGTATTGGAGCGCTGAAGTGTCAGGTGTGACTGTGGCAATGGCAAATGGTTTACATAGCTCACGACATCACAGGTCAGGTAGAGGGCCCCTTAGCAGAATTTTGCTTAGGGCCCCAGGGAGGTCAGGATCGGCACTGGGTGTAGCAGTCGATTCTGTTCCTTACCGGAATTCCTGTTCCCTTTACGCAATCATACTACAAATCATGCGTAGTTGCCCAGATGAGCAAAAAGCACAATTGAATGTACGGGAAGCCAAAAGGTTAAAAAAGGATTGTATTTTTTCCGAAATCTAAGCGTTTTTTTTTTTTTTTATTAGAAGCGAGTTTTTCCCCATCTGTCAATTCAATCCAGATTATTTATAAAAAAAAATAATAATAATAATAATAATTAAAAAACAATAAACAATAATATGAGGAACTCTTTTTCTCATGTGTATTTTGGTGACATTTAACATATTGTTAATACATTTTGTATACTGTTTACAAAGTTGTATATCATAAACCTGTCATCTTTGATGTTTGCAATCTTTATAAATAATAATAAGACCATAATATGAGGCATTGCGTTTGGACATAAACACGATCAGATAAGGCAATTTGTATGGGCAAAATTCAACTGAATATATTCCTTCATATAGCCCGTGAGTTTTGGGGGTAGTGCCCTTTTTTCAGGTCAGAGCAACTGCCCCACAAAATTCCTGTGCACGTCCCTGCAGTAACTGAAATTTAAAACTGTTAAAAGAAAAGGCTCAATAAACGATTGCATAGATAGATGTACAATACACTACGCATCGATATGTCTTTCCTTTGTGCTTTGAACTTTTCAATGCGAACTCGACGCGCTGTGACTCCGTGTGGCTTCAAGCACATCATTCTGCGCTCGGGATGCGCATAAGCGATGTGTGCCGCATTGTATTGGAGTCTTTCATAATCATATCATACTACTTTTGCGCAATGAAAGATTATTAATAGCCTTTCTTGTTCTGTCCTATCTATCATATGTTGCTGCCTCATTAAACAGCTGTGCTATACATTTAAAACATGTCTCAATTTTATAGTAGCCTAAAGGCTATATATAATAATTTATCTTTTTGATTTTTGTTATCTTGTTTTTCATGAATGTATTTTACAACAATACAAAGAGCAATTTGTAACGTTTGACCAGATTTAGTGTTACACTTATTGTCTCTTATTTGTTCCCCTAATTTTTTTTCACTAAATGTTCACACTAATTGTGCACTCGTGATTTTTCTAGACTAAATTTTACTGCTGAATTATCCACTAATCTAGTTTATAATAGCATTTTTGTCACAGATTATGATCATATATTTTTTGGATTTGTTGTTTTTCTTTAAAATGAAGTTGTCTGTATTAAGTAGATTGTGTGTTGAACTGATAATCACTCTTTTGTGTGTTAAACACAGAGTTATAGAAATTTTACTTGATTTAAAAAAAAACTGCACTGGTATCGGATTGGTATCGGTATCGGCCAATACTCAGAATTTGGGTATCGGATCGGATCGGTTTTGATAAAGCGGTATCGTTGCATCCCTACTTGAAAGAATGATTGAGAAATATTTGATATATCAATAGAGACGCTGTAAGGCCTCCTGCTGGTGGGACATCATCTGGGATGGCCTCTGAGTGTTTGACTGCATATTTCCACTATCCACTAAGTTGTCTACCAACAGGTTTGCAAAAAAATATTGAGATACTTTATTACGCTAAAGTACTTTTAATAACCACTAATATAGGGGGAAAAACTACTAGTCATATATTTCAAACCTTAGTTAAGCAAAATGATCTTGCATAATGTACTTCAGGTATCAAGAGTAAAAGTAAAGGTATGTATTCTGCAGGAGAAAACCACCTTGTCAAGGTTTTATATGATGATTGTGCATTTATATTACTACTGCATTACTGTGTGTGTTGCATTTTACTTCTGAATATTTTCAAGGTTGATACATTTAAACTATATACTTTTGTGTTGTAATGTAAAACAATGCATCATATTGGGGAAAAAAAATCATTATGTGGTGTTGCTGTCTGTGTGGGGAAAAAAGTAGGCTACTTCACGTGTACGTGAATATTAACAAACTATGTAGTTCCTTACATTCCACCACTGGTTATTTTGAAAATTAAAGTAACAAAATGTAGGCCTTTTGTCACAATATTAACAAATTGTTGCTAACTACAGCTGTCAAAGGGCGCACCTGAAGCTTTCAGACTACGGATT
Source organism: Rhinichthys klamathensis goyatoka (assembly GCF_029890125.1). NCBI lineage: Eukaryota > Metazoa > Chordata > Actinopteri > Cypriniformes > Leuciscidae > Rhinichthys > Rhinichthys klamathensis. The sequence continues at coordinate 26,160 of NW_026607398.1, forward strand.
GTTCTTGTCGCCTAGCAACTGTGACTGACAGCTGCCAATGACTAGCGATGACTATTTGCACTGGACTTTTTTATATTCAACTGGGTTTAATATTCAAATAGGGTTGGAAAAAATATATCCACCACGATCCATTTATGTGTATAATAAAAATAATACACTAGCCTACAAAATTGCATCAAGATAAGATATAGGCTAAGTGAATATTTGAACCAGTTATATATATATATATATCCTTTGTATGTTTTCTTTTCATATTTCATTACATTATTTATTTTTTATTTATTTATTGAACATGTTAAAAAATAAATAAATAAGAACAAACAATCAAAAATAATGGTTTCCACAATTTGTGACACTTCACATATATCATTTATATAAAGGTTAAATAATAATGGCCCCAACACTGAACCCTGTGGCACCCCACATGTAACCTGCAACAGTTGTGATTTATTGTTTTGTATTTCAACATACTGTTTTCTGTTCTCTAGGTAACTGGATAACCATATCAGTGCAATTCCTCTAATACCATATCTTTGTAGTTTTTTTTATCAATAATGTGTGATCCACAGTGTCAAAAGCTTTTTTGAGATCTAGAAATATCCCTACTGCATATTGCTTCCTGTCTATTGCGTTTGTAACTTTTTCTATAAATTCTATTATTGCAAAAGAAGTTGATCTGTCAGCTCTAAAACCATATTGTTGTTCACAGAATGCTGTGTTTGGCGATGAAATCATCTAGCCTTATTATAAAGAACATTTTTTCCAATATTTTGGAGAACTGTGGAAGCAATGAAATAGGTCTGTAGTTGTGTAGTATATGTTTGTCTCCAGTTTTATATATTGGTATTACTTTAGCTATTTTCATTTTATCTGGAAAGACACCGGTTTGTAGCGACTGATTGCAAATATGGGTTAGATGTCTTGCTATGGATTCAATAATATTTTTGACTGTGCACATATCAATATCATGGCAGTCGGTGGACTTCTTACTCTTCATTTTTTTTTTACAACATCGATAAGTTCTTTTTCATCAGTCCCTCTTATAAATATTGTTTCTTCAACAAATAACTTCTTACTTTCTACTACTTTACTATCACTACTACCCGTTTTTGGAATATCCCTTGCCAGTCCCGGACCAACATTGACAAAGTATTTATTGAATTCACCAGCAACTAAAGCACTGTCAGTGATTTCTTTATCATTTGTTGCCAGCAAGTAACTTGGATATTCATCTTTTCCATTTTTTTTTAATGATAGCATTTAAGACGTCCCATGTTTTTTTTTACATTATTTTTGTTGTCTTCCAGTAAATTGCTGTAATAATCAACTTTACTACATCTTATGATTTTTGTTAATTTATTCTTATATAACTTATATTTTTGTTCTGCTTCTATTGATCTTTTCTTTAAGAATTCTGTGTATAGTAAATTCTTCTTCTTGCATGCATTTATGATTCCTTTTGATATCCATGGTTTCTCAATTGTGTCTTCCCGCCGGGTTCGGGTCCAGTTTTTAAATAATAGACGGGTCCAGGTCGGGTCCGGGCAGTACATTTATGGCATTTCTCGGGTCTGCACGGGTCCGGGTCCAACTTTTGAAATAATAGACGGGTCCGGGTCGGTTCGGTGTAGCACATTACGGGTCTCTTCCGGTTCGGGCATGAATTTTTGGACCCGTGAAGACCTCTAGTTGGAAGTCCATGATGCTTGGATGATCTAAAGCCTGGTTCACACGGCAGGATAATATAGGCCGATTTTAGCCCCGATTCACCCCTTCCGACAATCTTAAGGATGCTCCGATTATCGTAAAATAATCTGATCAGATATTCCTGTCGTGTGTGGTGTGTTAAGACTGCTCTCGTCTGCTCGGAAGGACGTCGGGACCGCTCCGATCTCAAATCGGGGATATCCAACATGTTGGATTTTTTTGGCCCGATTTCTCCTCGTGTGTGGTGTCCCCCGGGGACAAACGAGCACGCAGCCTGTGGACTGTGGCGTGCAGCCAATCAGAAAGCGAGGTGACGAGGCGCAGAGGAAGCACTGGGAAACAAAATCAAAACAGCCGGCGGCATGGCACACCAGAAAGTCCGGTGGACGTCGGAGATGGATTCAGTTAAAAACAAACTACAAACTATCGCCACTGCATCCTCTTCGTCCGCCATGATTGTTTACTCTGAAGTCACGTTTGATCTCGAGGGATTTTGCAAGATTTTCCGTTTGACCTGGGAATGCTCGGGAGTCAAATCGGTTCGTGTGTGATGTGTTGATTTTGCCGTGTGGCTGCGCACCACACACACTGTACGACCAAAACTGTTAGAACCGTGATTTTTTATCGCTGTGTGTGGGGTCTCTCAGGTTTGGAAAATCGGCCGATAATTTTAAAATCGTCCCATGTGAACCAGGCTTTAAGTAGATTATAAAAAGCTACTAAAATATCCTAATTTAACTGAGGCCTAATCCTGGCTAAATCTAAGCCCTGTCTGTGAAACCGGGCCAATGCAATAAGGTTAATATCTGGCAGTTTTTTTATGTCCATCTATAGTTGTCATCATCTGAAGTCTTCAAGAGTGTTGGTGTCATTAGAAGTCTTCACAAGTGAGGCTGGATCCAAACTGGAGCTGCTGTAATCAAACTTGCCGAGCATCCTGAGATAGAAACAGGGAAACAACAGGAGAAAGATTATCATAGCTGCTGTAATATTTCAGGCAAAAGATGATCATGTGCACTTTTTACTATTTTATAGTCTTATAGTGCAAGATTATGAGATGTGTTAATTGAATGCTTGGATAAAGAGATGCGTCTTTAATCTAGATTTAAATTAGGATTGTGTTTCTGGGCCCCAAACATTATCAGGAAGGTTATTCTAGAGTTATTCCCTCACATTCAATTGAATTAATAGGAACTCGTCTGATTTTAATGAGAAAACATGACCTAACGAGTCAGCATTTTTATATTTGAACACTATACATTATTACAATGCAAACGTCCTAAACATTTCTGAGTATTATCAATGTTAAAAACAGTTGTGCTGATTAATATTTTTGTGTAAACCAGTGTAACAATTTATTCCATTTTCTTTTTTTCTCTCTCCAGAATTAATTGTTAAATAGACCCAACATATGTAAATGGTAGTTTATACTACTGTTCAAAAGTTTGGGTTCAATAGAATTAAAAAAATTAAATAAATTCATATTTTTATTCAGCAAGGATGCATTAAATTGACCAGAAGAGAGAGTAAAGATTTCTGTTTCAAATAAATGCTGCTTTTTTTCCTTTCTATTCATCAAATAATCCTGAAAAACACAAAAATATGAAGCACCACTGTTGTGAATTAATTCGAATAGAAATGTTTAATCAATTATCTTTAATAATAACAGAAACAGTGTTGTCATTTACAAGGTTGTTCAGCTTTAAGAAAAGTCGACCCAAAATGCATAGGGGGCGAGAGCGCGCAGATCATAGACTGGCCCTGTCCCAAATGGCACACTTCATGTGCACTTTCGGTCTTGTGGACTTACAATGGCTGCCGCGTGCGCGTGTCCGTTAAGTCCGTGAGACCGCAGTGTGTCCCATTTGTCATTTTTAGATCTCAGAAGGGTGCTCGCGAGCGCCCCCTCTGCGGTCGATTTGCGCCCTTGATGCGCACTTTTGCCGAGCCCGCGCTGATGCGGACTCCACAGCAGACTTCTTCCCGACATTCAAAGCGGCGTTACGTCGCGAAAGTGCGGACTCAGAGGAACACCGCGAGTGCTTAGGGTTCCATTTGGGACAGGGGCCAGGGCAACTGTAAAAAAATATGGACGACGCCCCTTCGCTCTTTTCCATTGGCGAGAACTGAAGCCGCCAGTGTCCCCATAGACATCATATGATGTCTATGAGTGTCCCGATATGACATATTGGAACTTGAGTCTGCGCAGTAGCGTTTTCGGGACCAGTCATGCGCAGTCTATGCGCAGTCGTGAGCAGGAAGTAAAGCCGCGAAATCAAGGCCCCGCCCTCACTCTCGCGGAATCAATCGCAAGCACACGCCCTGCACTTTTCTTAAGTGGCCTTGTCTGCTCCGTTCCTCTCCAATGATGTCTGCTGATTGCAGTACCTCGTTAAAATAAGGTAAATACAACTACTAACCACATAGTCAACATTATGAAAAAAGTCCGTTTGTGCTTCAGTGACTACTTCGCAGAGAAGCTGTCAATCATGATGTCACAGCACCGTTTTTATAGCATCAAATAACTAACTAAAAACTAACTTATTTTAAAAACAAACACTTGAAATTACATCAACGTGATATAAACTACAGTAAATGACAGAAACTATCTTTAGAAAAAAAGATATGTGAAGTGTAATTTAATTATTTAGTTGGTCTCACGTCCCGTTGAATAACATGGGGAGGCGGGGCTTATGACCTATACTAGGACCGGCCTCTGGGGGGCGATCGAGACGTTTTGGCTTCACTTTTCAGGGCTTGTGCGGCACGCTTGGCGCAGATAGAATAGAGAGAAGAGTGATGAGATTGACATCCATGTGTGTGCGCTGTATTCATGTGTAATCCTGTTCGTAAACTTCAGTAAACAGTTCGTTTTATGTAATTCAAGTCGTCAGTGGTCATTACTGCTTAAGGAAGAAAAGATACGACAAGCACAACTGATTTCAACACTGATAATAATCATAAATGTTTCATCAAATTATAATATTAGAATGATTTCTGAAGGATGATGTGATGCTTCTCCATAGAAAACAATTATTTAAATGTTTTAATATTATTTCACAATATTATTGTTTTTACTGTATTTTTAATTAAATAAATGCAGTCTTGGTGAGCATAAGAGACTTCTTTCAAAACATAAAAAAATTGTACCAACAACATTAGTGTGTTTAACATTAGTGTATGTTTGAAGTTTTAGTTTATTTCCTTTGTCCACAAGTGGAAATTTGTCTTTGGTTTAGTTTTACTTACTAGTCATATGGTTGATGGTGCCTTAGAGATGATGATCAGCTCAACTCTGCTACGATGCAGGGCATCAGCATGGAAGATCTAGGAACACAACAAACCATTTGTTACAGAGCCAACAATATTATACAATAACAGGTTTATTAAAAGGAAAGAAGCTACAGCAGAAGTGAATTGCAGAAAATAGAAAGAATATACAGAAAATGATTTCTTAATTAGGATAACAGAATTTATGTTTTTAGGTTTACTTATCCATTATGTTGTGTTCAAACCCCTATAACACTTGTGGTGTTCCTGGTAAAAAATGACCGGCCTTTAAAGAAATAGCTTATAAATCACTTATGCATATTATCTGTCAAGAGGATAGCAGAAGAACCCTAGCACAGACGGTTTGCCAACACACAACGTTTATTATAACAGAAAACGGAGAAAACAAAACCCACGAGGGGGCAAAACAGTACAAGAGAAAGTAAACAACTGACCACACTAGACTAAGACCTTGACATAAAACTAAACGGGAACAAGACAGGCTTTTACAAGATCGCAATTTCTTTAGACAAAACAAGGTACTCACTGGGTATAGACATGGCACGTAAGGCAATGAACCGGCACAGGACAGCAAACACAAGGAGATTAAAAAGGGAGACACTAATGACCAAGACAGGTGAAGCTGACAAGACAAGGACAGGTGAAACTGACTAGACACTAATGACGAGACGAGGATAACAAGGGGGGCGGAGTGACATGACGAGACAACACAAGCACATGGCTCAAAAGACAAGACCATGTGCTTGCACACAAAACATGGGTCTGTCATGATCCTGCCTCAAGACTAGAGAAATGAAATGACAAGAGGGCAGAATCATGACAGAACCCCCACCTTAAGGAGCGGCTACCAGACGCTCCAAAAGAGGACATCAAACACGAGACATGACAGACTGGGAAACAGACACAAACCAACAAAACATGACAAATAAAAGCAACGGCATACAAGAATATACAATAAAGGGGTTGGGATGCATCAATAAAAATAACAAACAAGGGAGGGGGGGGGCGGGGGAACAAGAAAGTTCATGGGTGGTAGACCAGGGAGGGTGGGAGGGCTGGGGGTCTTGGGTTTACGGGATGAGGGCTTGGGACGAGGATTCCGGGCGGACTTGGGTGGAGGCACTCGAGGAGAAGCCATAGGGGAACCAGACTGAGACAGGGTGACACGTGGAGAAACGCTGGGGGAACTTGACTGGGACAAGGAAGGAGACAGCACAGGACAGGAGACAGGGTGAGAAGTAATCGACTCAGATGTAGTGCTCATAAAAAACTCAGAAGCGCTCTCCTGTGCAGTACTCTCAGGAGCTGGAGCAGCGAGCTCGGAAACAGCTCTCTCAGAAGATAGCTCAGGAAACGTTCTCTCAGCAGCGGGTGCTGGGACCGCCTTCACAGCGGCGGGCTCTGTGACTGCAGCGGGCTCTGTGACTGCAGCGGGCTCTGTGACTGCAGCGGGCTCTGTGACTGCAGCGGGCTCTGTGACTGCAGCGGGCTCTGTGACTGCAGCGGGCTCTGTGTCTGCAGCGGGCTCTGTGTCTGCAGCGGGCTCTGTGTCTGCAGCGGGCTCTGTGTCTGCAGCGGGCTCTGTGTCTGCAGCGGGCTCTGTGTCTGCAGCGGGCTCTGTGTCTGCAGCGGGCTCTGTGTCTGCAGCGGGCTCTGTGACTGCAGCGGGCTCTGTGACTGCAGCGGGCTCTGTGTCTGCAGCGGGCTCTGTGTCTGCAGCGGGCTCTGTGTCTGCAGCGGGCTCTGTGTCTGCAGCGGGCTCTGTGTCTGCAGCGGGCTCTGTGTCTGCAGCGGGCTCTGTGTCTGCAGCGGGCTCTGTGTCTGCAGCGGGCTCTGTGTCTGCAGCGGGCTCTGTGTCTGCAGCGGGCTCTGTGTCTGCAGCGGGCTCTGTGACTGCAGCGGGCTCTGTGACTGCAGCGGGCTCTGTGACTGCAGCGGGCTCTGTGACTGCAGCGGGCTCTGTGTCTGCAGCGGGCTCTGTGTCTGCAGCGGGCTCTGTGTCTGCAGCGGGCTCTGTGTCTGCAGCGGGCTCTGTGTCTGCAGCGGGCTCTGTGTCTGCAGCGGGCTCTGTGTCTGCAGCGGGCTCTGTGTCTGCAGCGGGCTCTGTGACTGCAGCGGGCTCTGTGACTGCAGCGACTGCAGCGGGCGAAGAACGGGAGGCTCCCCTCTTCCTCTTCTTTCTCCTGGGACGAGAAGCTGAGACGGGTTGGGGAAACTCAGCGGAAAGCACCGCAGGTACAGCAGGCTCTGCGGAGGAGGACTCTGAAGGAGAGTCCCACGAGGTTCGCCTCCCTCGTTTCCCTCGAAGGCCGAAGGAGGTAGAAGAAGTGCCAGGAGTTGTGAGGGAGCCAGCCTGGTCCCCAAGCGTCGCGACGCCTAACATTCGACCCTCGCGAATGATAGGTAGGCGGGCAGAAGCTGAAGACCTCGAGGATGCTGCCTCGGACTCCTCCCGGGAGAAGTGGTCATACAGACGAGAGAAGTTCGACAAGATCCATTCACCCTCGGGTGAGTATGGAAGGGTGACACTCTTCTTGTTGAGGGGAGAAGACAACCAGACTTCTCTAAGGGGGTCCGGATAACACGTGGCAGGGACGGGCAAACGGTCTGCAGGGTTCGGTTTTGGCCGGTTCATTCTGTCAAGAGGATAGCAGAAGAACCCTAGCGCAGACGGTTTGCCAACACACAACGTTTATTATAACAGAAAACGGAGAAAACAAAACCCACGAGGGGGCAAAACAGTACAAGAGAAAGTAAACAACTGACCACACTAGACTAAGACCTTGACATAAAACTAAACAGGAACAAGACAGGCTTTTACAAGATCGCAATTTCTTTAGACAAAACAAGGTACTCACTGGGTATAGACATGGCACGTAAGGCAATGAACCGGCACAGGACAGCAAACACAAGGAGATTAAAAAGGGAGACACTAATGACCAAGACAGGTGAAGCTGACAAGACAAGGACAGGTGAAACTGACTAGACACTAATGACGAGACGAGGATAACAAGGGGGGCGGAGTGACATGACGAGACAACACAAGCACATGGCTCAAAAGACAAGACCATGTGCTTGCACACAAAACATGGGTCTGTCATGATCCTGCCTCAAGACTAGAGAAATGAAATGACAAGAGGGCAGAATCATGACATTATCACCCAATATTGGATTCAATCTTTTTGTCAACTTGTTCTCTTTTAATTAGTACTGGTTTTATAATTCTGTTTGCATCTGATTAAGCATAGGCCTCATTTATCTAAGAGTAGGCATCTAATTTTTTTGTAAAAAAAGCATTATTTATAAATAATTTTGAAAATATTAAATAAAATATGAACATCTTCATGTACACATATGTACATGTGTGCTTGCAAACATTGAGCCCTTGGATCTGTGCATTTGTCGATACATGCATACACGCGCTACCCAAACAAACACACACATTAAAACACACAAACTATTTTGAGTATTACACATTCTTTTCCACAGAAAGAAACTTGATCCTACCCTGAACTGCATCTAATATCCATTCATCCATCTGACATTCACTCTCACACGCGCGCAAACTGGCTTTAGTCTGCAGTGACCCTGTTTCAAAAGAATCTTTCATGTTCTTTGTTTCATCACAGTTTTCAGACAAAATATTTTGACATTGTGTTTTGGGACTAGATGTTCTCACATAGAAAAAGATGAAAATGTACAGATATAGATGTTATAGCACAGACACATATAAATGATTCACAGTGTCTTGCTTGTCATTTATTTTGTAGCAGCACAATGGCGAAGAAGCTCTCTGTGCATGATGTTCTTCATCAGATCATTGATTGAGATTCTAGTGAGGATGAATCTCAGAAGAAAAACTACCTTGCCTCGTGGGGATGAAGACCAGGACAAACTTACATCTTTCGACCAGAATGTAGCATCAGCTGGCCCTCATCATCAGAAGATGCTGCTCATCAGTGGTTTCAAGGTCTGTAGCTCAGTGGTGGCGTTGGCCCAGCCGCGGAAAACCACCGGTGGCGTGCCACCCAAAAAACGCTGGCGGACCGACCGCATTTTCAGATTGGTCGTTTTGCCAATGGTGCGCCGCCGGAGGTGCGACCGTGTCAAGCCGCTGACTTTGTGCCGCCCAAAAAACGCTGGTGGACCGCCAGGTCATTGTTAGCTGGGATACGAGAGCTGATTTAGGCTATAGATGATTTATAGGCTAATAATAATAAATGTGTCTGAAAAAGTAACGAGACATTTTAATTATTTATTAATAAACTAGCCTAGTATTTTTTAAATCGGCTGGAAACATATCTCCATCTCCGCTGTAAAGCGGATGCGCCTTTAGATGAGAAATTCATATGGATTAGGCAACATAATCAGACTGCATTTGCTTTCGATTCGAATTTGTTCGTTTAAAAATGGACATTTCAAGCTTTAGCCTACATAGGTAGGCTATGTTTTGTTTCAGTTCATTTTTGAGACGCAATCATCCAGTTCACGGAGACCATGAAAGCGCGCCTGATTGTTTTATTTTATTTTACAAAAGCACAACGTTTTCTTATTGTGAGTTTACACAAATAAAAGTAGTTGCGAATTATGTATTTTTTATTTTCTGTATGACCAGAAATGATAGAGTATTTTAAGTTGTTTCCACTGTTGATAGAAAAACGCAAGTGTTCGCGCCCGCGCGCCTCTGGCCATGCAGAGCGCGCTCCACACTCGCACAAACCCTGGATATGCGTCATTTGTAATAATCTTAGCCCTGTATTATTATTGTCTAACCAGTATTATGACTGACGAATTGCTTTGTTCCTTTTTTTGGATAAAAGCGTCTTCTAGCCAAAATGTAGGCTATTAATAATGACAATTATTATTTGCATTTATAACATGAGTTCACTTAAGACAGTAATATGTTTATCAAAAAATAATTTATTAATGTTTTATTTTTATATAACTTAACGTTTTACAGTTTTTTTAATGTTTTTGTTTTAGGCTACCCTATATTAATTTTTTATATGTGAAGTATTTTATTGCTTATATTATACTGAGCTTTTTCCTCCCAAAAAATTGACTTTAAAAATACAAGTATGCTAAATGTCGTTTTTTTAGAAAATTCAAGAAATTATCCATTTTGAAAAATAAAGTTTAAACACAATGGTATCCCGTGCATCCCGCACTTTTCTTTTGATAACGTTTTTTTTTTTCGGTTAAAAACAAACTACAAACTATCGCCACTGCATCCTCTTCGCCATGATTGTTTACTCTGAAGAAGTCACGTTTGATTTTGAGGGATTTTGCGAGATTTTCCGTCTGACCTGGGAATGCTCGGGAGTCAGATCGGTTCGTGTGTGATGTGTTGATTTTGCCGTGTGGCTGCGCACCACACACTGTACGACAAAAACTGTTAGACCCGTGATTTTTTATCGCCGTGTGTGGGGTCTCTCAGGTTTGTAAAATCGGCCGACAATTTTAAAATCGTCCCGTGTGAACCAGCCTTTATTTTGTTTTCTTAGTAGGCTATTCGTGCTCTTCTTGCAATATCCGGGTTCTTCTTAGTGAGGTGTTCGTTCTGTCCCTTTAAGCTTCTTTCCTTGTTTACGTAAGTTAACACTCAATACTTGAACAGTTTAAAGTGTAAACGCAGCCTCTGAATTGGGACGCAGCAGGCTGCTCTGGTCATGGTCTTGGTCTTGGCTAACCCCCTGGCCGGGGCTGAGACATCTCACCATGTCCTCCAGTAAAATATAAAACATAAAAATTACAATAGCCAATTCTGGCTCCATAGTGTTTACTCAATTATATCAAATTAATTATCAAAATGGCAGCTGTACTCTCGCACCTTTGCTTGGCGCCAGGAGCGGTAGGGAACACATTTGCGCAAAAAGGAAATCCTACGAAGACTACATGGTGCGGCCTTCGAAGGATGCTGCCTTCACATTGGGAGGGTTGCCACCTGTCCCGGTTTTACCGGGATTGTCCTTCTTTTTAATAACCTGTCCTGGGAAATGTTTGCACTCTCCCGGGACACTGAATGTCCCGGTTTTCGAAAGGCTACGTGAATATGTAGGCCTATGTTCAAACTGTGTAGCGCGCGCACGGCGGAGAGGGAGAGAGCGAGAGACCTTGCGTGTGTGTGCTAGTGTGCGCCTGTGAGTCTGTGCCTCAAGAAGCGCATGTAAGAAGCGCATAATCGGAGTGTGGAGCGCGCTTGCTGCACGAGGCGCGCGGGCGCGAACACTTCCGTTTTTCTATCAACAGTGGAAACAACTTAAAATAGGCCTCTATCATTTCTGGTCATAGAAAATAAACATCATTCACAACAAATAATATTTTATTTGTGTAAACTCACAATAACAAGAAAACGTGCTTTTGTAAAATAAAACAATCAGTCGCGCTCTTTTATGGTCCCCGTGAACTGGATCACGTCTCAAAAATAAACAAGCCTATGTAGGCTAAAGCTTGAAATGTCCACTTTTAAACGAACAAATTCGAATCGAAAGAAAATACAGTCTGATATGTAATCAATATAAATTTCTTATCTAAAGACGCATCCGCTTTACAGCGGAGATGGAGATTTAGAAAATACTAGTTTATTAATAAACAATTAAAATGCCTCGTTACTTTTTCAGAAACTTTTATAATAGCCTATAAATCATCTATAGCCTTAGAAATATAGTGTTTGGCCTTAGAAAACCACTTTGTCCATATAATTTGAGAATATTTTAAATGTTTAATAAAGGGGAAAAAAGTCATAAACAAAAATCTGAAAATACGCGAATAGGCTATAGGCCTAGGCTATTTTTTTGCGCAGCATTCGGTGTATAGGCCTACAGTTCAAATTCAAATTTTGGTGTTCAACTGTTCATTTTTCAATTAGCCTACGGGTTAATGAAATGGATGCAAAAGTACACCGACCAATGAGTCATTTTAATTTTTTAAACCCCCTCAGTTGGGCGGGTAATCGATATGTCGCGGTTTTTTATCAGACATAGGTGGCAACCCTAATTGGGGAGTACTTGAACACACCTGAACAAGTTAATCAGGGTCTTCAAGATTACTACTAAAGCTACAGGCGAGTCGCGCCAGACCTCTCAAGTTAAAAAAAGCGCTTTAAACCCCTCTATTTCAGTGCATTTCCAGCAGAGTTCATTGTGAGATCGCAGGTCTCAGGATGACAGCTCGGCTTTACTGCTCATTGGTCGCTGTTTTATCGTGTCCCTCTGTATGCTGGAGCGTAACAGACGCTGAAGGAGGAGAAACAGGTGAGACCTTTTACCTTCATCACAGCGCGAATGAAATATTAATGAGCCTGATACAAAATATGACTTTAAGCACATCTCAGAAAATTGGTTTTTATAGCCAATACATTGTAGACGTTCAGTGAAAGTTAAACTTTGTATGTTGGTGTAGGCTACTTCTAAATAGTCAAGTTTAAGTCCTTATGTTTATATATTTTTTCCATTGTACAAGGAAAACACAATGACGAAGATGGCCATTACATTTTTTTTATTTTTTTTATTCATTTAGCTGACGCTTTTATCCAAAGCGACTTACAATTTCTATATATGTCAGAGGTCGCACGCCTCTGGAGCAACTAGGGGTTAAGTGTCTTGCTCAGGGACACATTGGTGTCTCACAGTGGATTCAAACCCAGGTCTCTCACACCAAAGGCATGTGTCTTATCCACTGCGCCATCACCACCCCATTATTAATATAATTTGTTTGTAGTTAACAGATCAGATGTATTAGTTTGGTTACACCGTTGTTACCAGGCATGCATGCCATAACTACTCATTAACTTTATTTATTTTTTGGTCAAATTTTCCATATGTTTTGTACTTTACCCGTTTACTATATATAGAGCATGGGGTGATAACATGTCAGTCTTTAATGAAGTACCACTTTACAAGCCACTTTTTGATAAAAAAAAAAAAAAAAAAAAAAATCTGATCACATGGGTAATGGGTTGAGTCTGTTTTGCTACTTGTGTTGCTATACTTTGTTTTGTGTGTGTGTGTGTATTAAAATGCTTAATTTAACGGTGGTGGTCATGGTGATTTTACAATAATTACAATTATTAAACAAAATATTAACCGACATCCATGTTTTATATTCGCATTACTATGCACTACTGGGGTAGGTTGTTGAAATGGCACGTTGTCTTTGAAACGGTTTAGGGATAAATGGAAGATTTCTAAACTACTTTGACTTGATGCAGATAAATGTGTGGTGTGGCTATTATACTTCAGTTTGATACACGCATTACAAAACCCCTGACTTAAAATAGCTGAAAAAAGCTATTTCAGTTTTTATTTATAAAACTGTTGATTATGATTTGTCCAAAAGAAACACTGAATAAAAACTGGTGTATATATGTTTCACTCAAATTGCTATTAAGTTTCACAATTGCAAAGAAACCGCAAGCAACGAATTGAATTAAACATTTTACTGAGACATTCAGTGATTTAGTTTGTTCTGTTCTGTTGTGTTTTGTATATCAGCAAAGCCAGGAGTGTGTCCTAGAAACTACCTTGAAGTAGGAGTTTTAGGAGCGTGTGTTGAGTCGTGTTCCCATGACAGTGACTGTCCGAACGATGAGAAATGCTGCAGTAATGGATGTGGACATCAGTGTACAGCTCCTTATACAGGTATTTATATTTTATTATATTAGTGTGTGCGCGTCAGCTTTTTTTTTTTTATGCAGTGAGTCATGCAGCAATTCAATGATATGGGTTCTCTGTCTTATGTTTGTTTAACAGGAAAGCCAGGAGTGTGTCCGAGCAAAAACCTTGGAGGAGTAGTGTGTGTCGAGATGTGTTCCTATGACAGTGACTGTCTGAATGATGAGAAATGCTGCAGCAATGGATGTGGACATCAGTGTATGGCTCCATATATAGGTATTTATTCTATTATTGTGTGGGTTTTTAATTTATAATGCATGAGTAATTCAGCATTCAATTATATGCTGTTATACAAACACATGACAGAGAAACCAAAGCCTGGAGTGTGTCCAAGCAAAATCCTTGAACGAGGAGTGTGTGCCGAGTCGTGTGTGAATGACAGTGACTGTCCGAACGATGAGAAATGCTGCAGCAATCGATGTGGACATCAGTGTACGGCTCCATATACAGGTATTTATATTACTGTGTGGGTCAGCTTTTTCTTTTCTTTTTCTTTTTTACCTTCTTGGTAACAGTTTACAATAAGGTTCATTAGTTAACATTAGTTAATGTATTAACTAACATAAACTAACAAAGATGAATAAATACTGTAACAAATGTATTGATCATTGTTAATGTTATTTAATAAAAAATACAGCTGTTCATTTTGTTATTTCACAGTGCATTAACTATTGTTAATAAATATAACCTTTTAAATATCGTTTTAGTAAATGTTGAAATTAATAGTAACTAATATTAATTAATGTTGTAGAAGTATTGTTCATGTTAAATAATGTTAACTAATGAACCTCATTGTAAAGTGTTACCCTATTCTTTTTTGTTTATTTTAAATGCAGTGATTCATTTAGCATTCACTGATATAATTTTATACAAACACAAAGAAACCAAAGCCAGGTGTGTTCAAGCAAAAACCTTGGAGTAGGAGGAGTGTGTATTGTGTTCCTATGGCCATGGGTGGTGCTAGGGAGGGGCTAGCAGGTGCTTAAGCACCCCCAAAAAAGACCAAAGCACCCCCACACTTTTTCTGGAAGCAATTATATACTGGCTGTGTGTTATATTTAATAAATAAGTTGATGATAAAAGCAACAACAAAAAAATATTTGACTCATTACGCACAACAAAAAAACATTTGACTCATTACGCACATATGGCGTGGTTTGGAGCTACTGTTACACTTTTCGTAATGGCATTTTATTTTAAAGTGGAGCGGTTCCTTCTGCCAAGGGCTGCCCCCTGAATAAAGATGTTTCTAGTCGGCGAGTATTCTTTAAAGTATCTTTAAAAGTAATTCTCTTAAACCATCCTTTAAAGAGTTAGTTCACCCAAAAATGTTAATTCTCTCAGAAATTACTCGCCCTCAAGTTGTTCCAACCCCGTAGGACTTTCGTTCACCTTCGGAACACAAATTAAGTTATTTTTGATTAAATCTGAGCTGTCTCAATCCTCCATAGGCTTCTGTAATTGAAACTTGCCAGCCCAGACAGTTAGTAAAGACAATGTTTAAAATAGTCCAAGTGGCTGAAGCGTTTACCAAGCGACAAGAATACTTTTTTATTCAATTATCGCTTGATAAACTTATGATTGAGCCCCTGTAGTCACTTGGACTGTTTTAAACATTGTCTTTTGAAACTTCCCAGCCCAGAAAGATAGTCTAGTCTAGTCTAGTCTAGTCTAGTCTAGTCTAGTCTAGTCTAGTCTAGTCTAGTCTAGTCGTAAATAGAAGTTGCAGGTGCTGACTCGGTCGCCATCTCTGCAGAGACAAAGATAGAGAAATTATATTTAAGATATCCTCCTGAGACCCAGAAAAAAAAAGTTTTTTGAATTTAGTTTTTTTCCATGTCATCACACTGTTTAGAGCACAATAAACAAATGGTAAAAAAACACATATATAAAATAATATTTTATTCATACGTTATGCTATGTCCTCTGTAGTGGACGCCAGGACTAAGTTGTTTAAAAAATAAAATGACATGAAATTATATGTATAGGCAAAAACAATGGGATTTTTTTTTTCAATCACCAATAAATTTTGGGGTTTCAGGATTTTTTCAACCAAAATTTGTATAAAGATTATTCTCAACTATGTTATGAAAGAAATAATGGAATGAATTGATACACCATTTTACTTTTTGCAATATGTGGGTAAAATGGGCATAAATTAATATTCCCATTCAATGCAATGTATCTATACACTGTATCTAATTTGCACATTAATGTGTTCTTGGAGCAACATTTAATGAAAAAAGAAGTGTAATAATTGGAGTAATAATTGGCAACATTTTAATAATATCTAATATTTCATAGGAATATTGATGTATAATTTATTTCCATATTCACTTGTTGTGTCTCCCAGAATGCCTGATAAACATGATTTAAGTCCTGATGTCCTCTACAGTGGACACGTTTGAAATCAATGCCCTGTTCTGTAACAGAAAGTATTTTTTTTATTTGAAACCCCTTAACATTTTCCTGAGATGTTCTTTTATGAAATACAATTTGAAAAAGTAGTCCAATTTAAATATAATTACACTATATTATCATATTTCCATAAGAATGCTACATTTGATCACTAAATTAATGTCAGACATTTTTAAAGACCAAGGAGAAGTTGTTTTCATGGTGAAACCTCCAAACATTTGGTATCTCTGAAAAGTCCTGAATGTGCTCTTTACAGGACACCCAGGTTGTGTCATGTGACATGTATGATGTCAGAGAAATTCACTAAAATATAATGTCCACTACAGTGGACAAAAGTCTATTCTTGGGTCCCAGGAGGATAAACCTTGATAGAGAAATGCACCATTTCATTCGGAATACATAATCAGATATTGTTTTATTTGAAATTTTTCATTTAAAATGAGACATTTCAAGCTTTTTATAGAAAGTGCCAATCCTGTTTGTTTTGGTGTTATTGTGAGTGTACACAAATGTAATTTTGAATGGTTAATTACTTGTATCTGTATGACCAAAAATGACAAAGTATTTTAAGATTCCACAGGGTAAAAAAATGCAAGAGATTGCACGTGTGCCTCCATGTCATGCAGTACCTAAAGCGCTCTAGCTTCCTCACTCCTTTGCATAAACGCTTACTTGCTTTTTGGACCCTATAAAGATGTGTCAATTGACTTGTACAAACTACTCTCTACATGCGAGAGATCTTAGGCCTCCGACATTTGAAGACATCTGAGAAGCAACTGTGGGGATGCCCGAAACCGCAGCTTGGAACCGCAGCGATCGATACACAAAGAGCAAAGTTTCTGGTTTGAGACTTTAAATAGCAAGTCAATGTATCCCAGTGCTTTTTGTTGTCTCATTGGCGTTGACTGAAATTCCAAAATGTTTGCAGTGAATTTCTAAGCCTTTCTAAAAAAAAGATTTGGGAACTGACTGATCTATGCGCTTGTTTAATTTCATAAAATAAGAAATTGTATTTAAATTGTGCTGAGTCAAATAATCATGTAGTAAAATGTTAAAAATCGAGTGGTTATTTTCCCCTCACTTATTTTACTCATGTAAATATGAGAGCAAACGTTTTATTTTTTAAAAGTAATTGCCCTGCTCCCCCTGTCAATGATCTAGCGCCCACTCAGCACCTGCGTTCAAAATTATCTGCCGCCGCCCCTGCCTATGACTGTCCGAACGACGAGAAATGCTGCAGCAGTGGATGTGGACATCAGTGTACAGCTCCATATACAGGTATTTGTTATATTGATGCCCCATACACCCCCACCCCCTACACACACACACACACACACACACACAGTTTTTCACCAGTTTTTCATAAGTATTTTATATTTGTATGAATTAATTATAATTATGAATTTGGCCCATAGCACCATTTCAAGCATGTGGCTTGGCTAAAGATTAAGAACACAACTCACTCTATACGTAAAACGTTTTATTCATGCCTTAAGTGTTTTGTGCTGTGTATCTGAGGTTGAATGCAGCTAAATGCACAGACTAAAGCTGAATATATGTATCCATGCAGTGTAAATGTCATGCACCGTTTTTGTGCCGACAACCGGATCCATGATGGCCAATGTCCTGCCAGACAGAAGTGTTGCCCAACCTCCTGTGGCCATGCACCGTTACCAGTCCTAATGATTTAACCATCGGAAAGAGTCCTCTGAGATTGATTTTTGCGTACCATACTTGAGGTCTTACTTTCACCAAATAAATCTCATAGTTTAGTAAAGCCTTCTGTGTTTGTGTATGTTGTGGTTTTAAGGCTTGAGTGTTGCCGTTCCTCAGTGTGATGACGCTGTTGAAAGCGTACAAGATAATTACTAGACTTTGCCCTTTTTGAAGCTTGAAGAATTCTGATCTTTATGTGGATTTGGATATATTGCACGTCCTGCTGCCTTCGTGAAATTTAACGTGAGTGTTAAACAGACACACGTTTGTTTTTCGTCTAATGCGGAAGTGTTTGATTCTCACGGATCCCCTGGGGGGAGGGGGTAGAGGTGTTTTTATTTTCAACTTATATTTTTGGCCTTTTTATGCCTTTTATTGGATAGGACAGTACAGAGTAGACAGGACAGCATGGGGCAGAGAAAGAGAGTGGGGAATGAGATCGGCGAAGGATCCTCGAGCTTGTAATCGAGCTCGGGTCGCAGTTGCGCAATATGTTGGCTCGCTGCCCACAAGGCTATCGGCTTGGCACGTGAATGTTTTAAAATGAGCTTGATTTGTCATGGTCTTTAATGTACTTGAACTGATCCATCAGCACAGTGTAGTCCTAGAATTCCCCAGGTTTTGTCTTGTCCTTTAAATCTCTCTCTCTCCCCTGGTTTCACAGACAAGGCTCTGACTTATAAAAAAAAAACATTACTGGTGTGCATATTTTAAGATAAGGCATATTTTATAAAAGCTACTTAAATGTACTTCTTGAACTAAGGTTTAATCCTGGCTTAATATAAGCCCTGTCTGTTAAACTAGGCCTTTATTAAATGTTTTTTTTTAAATACAATGCATTAATAGTACAATTCCTAGATGACAATACGAGGCTTCAGTAGGTACGTCACAACAGTTTTGAAATGTTTGCCACTAGGGTGAACCCATTAACCAGAATCTAGATTTTTTTACCTGATCTCGGATCAGTTTTATAAGTGTGGTCTAGCCTTGTTCATGAAACTGCCGTTGATGAGTGTGCTGGTTCAAATTTATTGCATGGTTCTAGACAAGTCTTTATTTTGCATTTGTTTTGATCAAGTTTTGTTAAATAAATCTGTGTTCAGTTCAACTTGTCTTCAGTGGGCATTTGTTACATAAATATATTACAATGGTGTGATTTCTGAGTCAGTGTTTCTTTTTTTGTGACCCAGGAGGTGATAACACACCATCTCCCAATTTAAATGATTGTTTTTGAACATGATTGTTTTATAGAACATGTGGGGAGCGGGGATTTGCATGAAAAAACGTCCACACTGTAAAGAGATTGCTGTAAATTTTACAGTAACTTACTGGCAGCTGGATGCCAGTAATTTACTGTAAAATGTTTTACAGTATTATTACTGTATTTTCACTTACAGTATACTGTACCTTTACTGTATTTTCACTTACAGTACTGTACCTTTACTGTATTTCCACTTACAGTATACTGTACCTTTACTGTATTTTCACTTACAGTATACTGTACCATTTACTGTATTTGGATTTACAGTAATATTACCGTATTGTCATTTACAGTATTCGTATTGAGTTTTTGTTGTTTTTTACATGTTTACCCCACCCCCAAAAATTACAACAACTCATGAACATTTGTCCTTATAATATTCTTTTTAATCGTTGAACATTTTGTTTTTAGAAGTACAAATTACAAATCTTGACCTCAATAGCTGAAGAAAAAAAAGGCAAAATCACCAAAGTCCATAGAACTTATCTCCTGGGGACCATTTATATCTGTAGCATGGCAATAAGGTACACACTGAAAACCAAAACAGGCCTTAAAATAATAAAATACAATAAAAGTCAGTTTGTGTTGTTACATTTCAGTAATTTTGCCAGTCAAAGTTGACAAGCTCTCTGATGAGAAACACTGAGGGGTTCAGGCTGATGCTTTTTTGGATCTTTCCAGATTTCCATCTCCTCGGTGCCTTTAGTGTTTGGTGCCATCAGGGTTAATTCTCAGAATAAACCTGCAAGCACAAAGGGGGAAAAAATACATTAATTTTGAGATGGGTATTGTCAGAATTTGCCCTAACTCTCAAACTTGATGCTGCATGTACTTTTATGTTGATAAAAGCAAAACATCTGATTCTGAATGCACCTAGAGGGATGGTACATAATTAACTCATAATCCATTACATTCAAATAATTTAAGCTTCATTCCTTTACAATACATTCCTGTGTAGCTTAAACAGCAGAGAAAGATGCAAGAATGCTGAAACAATGAGTTTGACTTCCAGGGAATGGATAACTTAATATTAGGAACACACCACCTATTTTTTGAAATAGGAGGTTTTCACCGTCTCCCCTATATTTAGATAGATGGGCAAACGCATTTTTGTCTCATTGTCTTAGTCTGGCAGTGCCACCGCTAGCTTAGCTAAGCATAATAAATTGGAACCCTTTGTTGCCGGATAGCATGTTGTGAGTAAAAGCGATTAAAAAAAACTCAATTACTTCTTGTGGCCTGCGTATTCACAACAAGTACAAATAGCAATGCAGATTAAGACTAGGCGATCTCCTAGGCAGAGATTGACTTGGGACGAAGCACAGGTGAAGCACTGCTACTTGGGCACAGAGATATCACGCAACACCTGAAACCACCCAACTTCCGTCAACATACCGGCGTGAATATTAGCTGGCTATTTTTCCTACAGTAGACACAGTGAATGGCGATAAACATGGCGGTTTTTGTGAGAGACGAAGAGGGTGACTTCTCAGACAGTCAAGATCCAGAACCATACCTCTACGAACCAGAGTTTTCAGAAGAGGAGCTGCATGCTTTGGAAATAGAACGACAGGAGGAGGAGGTTGCGATCGCTCAACAGCCTGAGGACGTGAGGATGAGAGCTGACACGAACTGGTGGTGTGAGTGTGGGGAAATATGCCAGCCTATGCCGACTGAAATAGAGTATCTGTGCTGTGGCGAGTGGGACAAGGTACTGCCATCGATGACCAGGCTCAACGTGTCAGATCAAGATGAGGTACCCGCAGTTGTGTCACAGCTACCGAGGATTTCTCTGCGTTGATCCATTCTGCAGTCCTCGACTTTTTTGAGAAGTCATCCTCTTCGTCTCTCACAAATCCGCCATATTCATCGCCATTCACTATGTCTACTGTAGGAAAAATAGCTAACTAATATTCACGCCGGTATGTTGACGGAAGTTGGGGGATTTCAGGTGTTGCGTGATATCTCTGCGCCCAAGTAGCAGTGCTTCGCCTGTGCTTCACCGCAATATAGTCCCAAGTCAATATCTGCCTAGGAAATCGCCTAGTCTTAAAGGAACACGCATTTTTGGGACTTAAGCTCATTCACCGTATCCCCCAGAGTTAGATAAGTCCATACATACCTTTTTCATCTCCGTAACTCTGTCTGACGCACCCACCGCTAGCCTAGCTAAGCACAAATACTGGAGGTAAACGGCTCCAGCTAGCATACTGCTCCCAATAAGTGACAAAATAACGCAGCATTTTCCTATTTACATATTGTGATTTGTATAGTCACAGTGTGTGCAAATAACAAGGTCACATGAGACACAGCCATCTTTTAACCATAAAAATATTGGGAACTATATTCTCAGAAGGCGAAGCAATGCTACTTCTGTAGAGTGATTTCCTTGCAGCACCTGAGAAGCCCCGTGGTGAGGAGCTCAGAGTTGCGGTAATCATTCAGCCCAAGTAGCAGTGCTTTGCCTTCTGAGAATATATTTCCCAGTATTTATATGGTTAAAAGATGGCTGTGTCTCATATGACCTTTTTATTTGTACACGCTGTGACTATACAAATCACAACATGTAAATAGGACAATGTTGGTGTTATTTTATTACTTATTGGGATTAGTATGCTAGCTGAAGCTATTTACATCCAGTCTCTGGGCTAAGCTACTGTAGGCTAGTGGTGGGTGCGTCAGACAGAGTTATAGCACGCACGGAGATGAAAAATGTATGTATGGACTTATCTCACTCTGGGGGATACGGTGAATAAGCTAAAGGGGGGGGTCACTTTTACTCAGGACATGCTATCCGGACATGCTATCCGGCGGCGCTGCCAAACACGAATAGAGCATAAAATTCTCGTCTACCTCATCTAATTGGACGCTTGAACATTTTGAATCCAAAGCGAAATTGACAAGCGTAAAAAGCAAGCGTTTGAAGCGAAATTGACGCGCGTCCGAGGCGAAATCCGCTTTTTGTGGGAGGGGCAAGTGCTAGACGGTTGTCTGTTTGCAAGATGGCTGATGTTGATTGACTTCTAGACGTGCGTAATTGCGTCTTTACATTGACTTAAAGGGGTGGTTCGGAATTTTGGACATTGGGGCTCATTTCCAAGTGAGCCTTAGTGTTATTTATCAGTGGAGACAGTTTTCAAAAAATTTCATCCAGCTGTCAAGTTGCATAGTTCGCCAGTGCTAGGCTAGCACGAGTCAACGGTATCTGCTAGCCTGCCATTAAAAACAGTTTTACCCACTCCACAGTACACTAAAAGCAAATAAATTATAACGCCAGACTGTCGATGTAAATGTCTGTTGAGAGAATAATGTTAGAAATCAAACTACTCTTGCATCTCAATGATCTCATTACATTTACAGGAACTAGTTTCTCAGCAGCGGCGGAATTTTACTTTGCTCCGGTTAGTAGTACTGCACCGAAAAGTAAACACAGAACAGCTTCTGTAGTGATGAGTGTCAGCGGCAGGTAAATAGTGGACCGGCGTGCTCGGTTGCCTAGGTAACTTAATATCACTCTGCCGATTTATTAGCACAGACTGTGCTAATAAATACAGGGAACAAAGTATAACTATTGCAATGCGATGAAAGGGTAATTTGATTCCTAACATTATTCTCTCAACAGACATTTACATCGACAGTCTGGCGTTATAATTTATTTGCTTTTGGTGTACTGTGGAGTGGGTAAAACTGTTTTTAATGGCAGGCTAGCAGATACCGTTGACTCGCGCTAGCCTAGCACCGGCGAACTATGCAACTTGAACGACTAGATGACATTTTTTGAAAACTGTCTCCACTGATAAATAACACTAAGGCTCACTTGGAAATGAGGCCCGATGTCCAAAATTCCGAACCACCCCTTTAACAGTTAAATCACTCACACCAGATGTTCTATTCGCGTTTGGTGTGAACGCACCATAAGACAATGCATGCACTGAGACAAAAATGCGTTTGCCCACTTATCTAAATATAGGGGAGACAGTGAAAAAACCCTAATTCAAAAAACGGTAGCGTGTTCCTTTAAACTTAAATACAATGTAAGTTGCTTTGGATAAAAGTGTCTGCCAAATGCATGAATGTAAATGTAATGTAAAATATATATATATTTTGGGTTACCTAATTCTGCATTCGACAAAATGGACAGCTAATGCTGAACCAGAGTCTGTTAGCTGGATGATGATTCTGCCCTTCATAGTCAGCATCCATGTTTTTGCTTAGAGAACAGACTCTCCTGAAACAGACAAAGTCACAGCAGCCTTTTAGTGATATTATAGTTCACAGAAATAAAATACAATAACAGAACTTGTTACTAACAACAACGACATGAGGGGTAAAGATGATGTAAGATATGATGTTGTATGGTGTTTATAGTTTTTAATAAATGAAACAACATTTAAAATATTAGTTAGCAAAATTTTGCTATATTGATAATGGTATATTGCTAACCCTTTCCTCCTCCTCCTCAAACGTCAACCTCTGTGTTTTAGTGGAGAGCGTCAGCAGTAATGTACAGTCCGGAGGGAATGGCTTCTGCAAATTCAAAATAAAGAACAGAAACTGATGGACGATTATTTAAAAGCACTTTAACTCTGCTGCCTGGTAAACCCGTTTTCTCCCCTTCCGTTGGTTTCATCGGCAGTTACATTATATTATGTTTGCCTGCTTAACTAACGCATACTTCAGCTAATTTAGTTGATGTCATCTTACTCACCTGTAGATGTCATCACCATTACGACGGCAATCACAAGACTCCAAAACACACCTCCGACATTGCAGACATGATTCAGACCACAAACTTGAAAATAAAACAAAAGATGTAATTAACAATGGTGCTGAAAGGGTTAGTTTACTTAAAAAATGAAAATGATGTATACTCAGCCTCATCTTGTTCACAACCTGTATTAATTTATTTCTTGTGCTGTATACAAAAGAAGATATTAAAAAATAACATGAGTAACCAAACAGTTTCTGGTCCCCATTGACATCCATAGTATTTTTTTATTATTATAGAAGTCAAACTGTTCCATTACCAACATTCTTCAAAATGTTCAGAAGAAAACTTCATGCAGGTTTAGAACAACTTGTGGGCAAGTAATTATGACAGAATTTCTTTTTGAGGTGCACTATTCCTTTAACTTATTTTTTCACGATAGCTCACTGTGCACGTTGTTACATCTGCCTAACTAGCTAAGTTGTGATAAATAGGGGACGGAACATACAAAAGTTATTATTTTTCTCTGTTTAATAAGTTTACTTCGGCTTATTTAGGTGAAGTTAACATACCTGTTGATGTTATCACCGTTAAGACGGCAATGAAAAGGCTCCAACACACCTCCATCGTTGCAGACTGCAGACATTATACAGCTCACAAACCTGAAAATAAATCAAAGCATATACTTGAAAATATTGTTTAAAAAAACTCACTTAAACAAGGGGTTCGTCTGTCTCACTTTACCTCAGTATTCCTCTGCCTCTTTAACGTAAGCTCGCCAGGCGAAGTCGTCTGTTAGTAATGTTAACCGCAACGAACTAACGTTAACGTGTCGTGAAATACTGAGGTAAAGTGAGATAGACGAAACCCTTGTTTAAGTGAGTTTTTTTAAACAATATTTTCAAGTATATGCTTCGGCTTATTTAGGTGAAGTTAACCTACCTGTTGATGTTATCACCGTTAAGACGGCAATGAAAAGGCTCCAACACACCTCCATCGTTGCAGACTGCAGACATTATACAGATCACAAACCTGAAAATAAATCAAAGCATATACTTGAAAATATTGTTTAAAAAACCTCACTTAAACAAGGGTTTCGTCTATCTCACTTTACCTCAGTATTTCATGACACGTTAACGTTAGTTCGTTGCGGTGTTACTAACCGACGACTTCGCCTGGCGAGCTTACGTTAAAGAGGCAGAGGAATACACAAACGTTATTGTTATCGTTTTACTAAAAGAATATTTCGGATAATATAGGTGAACTTAGCTTAACGTTACTTACCAGTTAATATTATCACCGTGACGGATATCCGGCCGACAGTCAGGAAAAAAAGGCACCAAAAACCATTCCGACGAAAACAAAAAGTCAAATCATGTTAGTTTGCTGTTAACATAAATGACAACATTTGCAAATGTTTGTTTTACATACAATAGAAATAATATACTAACCTTTTTGGAGTTACCGGTACATCTTTTGTCCACATTAACTGCCACTTCAACCATACAGTCCAAAAAAATTCAAAAGAAATCTCGCATTGGTCAGTTTTTCGCGGGCAAGTTTACTACTGTAAATTGATTTACAGTAGAGAAGAATTACAGTAGTGACCATATATTTTCCCATAATCCTTTGCTGTTTACAGTAACATACTGTATAAACATTTTACAGTATCTTACAGTACATATTACAGTAAAATACTGTTCAAATTACGGAAACCAGTTACAGTGCACCTTTGAAGGTGCTGCCAATTAGGATTCCGAGTTTGAGTTTGTTAGAAATTAAAAGTCCAACAAAAACAAGTACCTAATTCCGGTCTTTTATTCAGGCATATGAATGAACAATCACCAGCGCTGGGGAGACAACTGCTCAGCCCAAGATTCTTGGGTTATGGAATATATAGTGAAAGTTTAAGGGGAGTAATACAGATCTAACCAATAAAACCATACATTACATCATAACATATCATCTATACGTTATATAACAAGTCTATAGGCCTAAATGCTCAGTTTCCGGCTAGTTATCCATCCTAACATTTGGGTCCAGAAAGGCCCTTCCATGCTTTAGCATAAGTCGAGAAGAGACCCTTCCTCCCTTCGAACACAGAGGCATACATTAATGAATAACAGATGTGGCCATTACATTCATACAAAGGAATCCTACACTGCGTTCATTGTATGCTGAGACTTTAGATAGTTAAACTAAACTTCTAACAGAGTTCATTCAAAGTTTGGAGCGAAACAGCTCTGTTGCAGATACTAAAGTGTGAGTTGTGCCGGAAATTACCCAGGCACAGAGGGCCAAATGCCTGCCTCCTCATCAGTGAAGTCTATGAAATTGGCCCTGTGTAACCAACTCCGCTCTGGAGTGTACCTCCATTCTAAAATAGATGGGTCTGATGTACATTTGTTATTGGATACTGGTTCATAGGTATCAATTATACCTAAACCAGGAATGGTCAACGTCGCTCCTGAGTGCCACCATCCTGCAGAGTTTTCATGCAAATATAATCCGTTATGTTTTATGTGAACTTTTGCGGAACTGTTGCGGGAAAACATCTGATGTGTAACATTATATTATTCCTGTATTACAGTGGGTCTTAATATATAGGCCATCTGTCACATTAATGTTAATCAAATTATAAAAGAAAAGAGAGAATCACTCGCTGCTCTTGACTAAGCTGCTTTTGTAGTTTTAATAATCAATTTATTTAATGAACACACTAAAGTGATTTTTACATGATTATTTGTTTTTCTTACTTAAATGCTTCTGTTTAGATGTAAAATGAAAAAAAGTAATGCTCTATTTGTTTCTCTTATTTTGTATTTGATCTGTTTTTTTTTTTTTTTGCATCTTTGTTATTTGTATTAACAAAGATAAAATGAAAAATAGCTATATTATTTAGAAAAATTGACTTCCATTATAATGGATCAGCAAGGACCGTGGTTTCAGCTAAAAATCTTCTTTACATGTTCTACCGAATTAAAAAGGTAAAAAAGAAGGGGGGGGAGGGGGGGCTCAAGCCCCTGCCCCTTTTGTCTCAAAATGAGTGCCCTTCTCTGATCATTGTAAATAATAATAATTATTATAAATATTATAATAAATAACAATACACTTACACACCCTTGCCACTAACAATAATAATACAAACAAATATTATATAAAAAAAAAATTTGGCGGAGAAGTGGTAGGCGGAGTTTCCTTTGCAGCGCCTCGTATGCATTTAACGGTTCTGGTACGCACAACGCAGCAGTTCGCGCGAGTCTTCAAACGAGCAGCAGGTAACGTTAAAGCTAATACGGAAAATTACATTTATCCTACGATCACCATGCTACTCTAAAAGTTGCGGCAGCGAGCGAGTTATTCTTAACTATAATAAAAGTATAACTCGATTTCAGACGCATTCTGAGTGACAGTGACTACGTTTACATGCAGCCAAATTTCGGGTTATGGTCGGGTTAAGGTCACTATTCGGGTTTCTGAAACATTAGGGTTAACCCGTTTACATGCGTGAGCAGAGAGACGTACGGACAACCTTGACGCAATATGCGTCATTTCCGATTCTTCTTCCTGTATCCAAAGACAACAACAACAGCAGCACCCGGATAATGAATAGTTCGGGGCAGATAGCGATCGCCTTTGTTTGCGCTTTGATGCTGGTAACGTTACTGACCTCGCTCCAAAAGTATGCTGTGCTGCGTCTCGCCATGTTTACTTCCGGTATTCTGCACGCGGATTTTTGTATGCGCCGAGAAGTTCCTCTACTCAAAAGACCAAGATTCCTTGCGAATAGAACATGCGCAGAACACAAATCACTATGGGGATATCCCGATGCGCGTTTACATGACCAAAAATTCGGGTTAGAAAAGGGGTACCCCAGGTATAATATCCCGGTTTTTAAAATCCGGAATATGAGCATATCCGGGTTTTTGCCGGTGTTTACATGGCCGTTCACGACCGGGTTATTGCTAATATCCCGGTTTTGAACGGGTTATTGGCTGCATGTAAACGCAGTAAGTGACTACGTTTACATGCAGCCAATAACCCGTTCAAAACCGGGATATTAGCAATAACCCGGTCGCGAACGGCCATGTAAACACCGGCAAAAACCCGGATATGCTCATATTCCGGATTTTAAAAACCGGGATATTATACCTGGGGTACCCCTTTTCTAACCCGAATTTTTGGTCATGTAAACGCGCATCCGGATATCCCCATAGTGATTTGTGTTCTGCGCATGTTCTATTCGCAAGGAATCTTGGTCTTTTGAGTAGAGGAACTTCTCGGCGCATACAAAAATCCGCGTGCAGAATACCGGAAGTAAACATGGCGAGACGCAGCACAGCATACTTTTGGAGCGAGGTCAGTAACGTTACCAGCATCAAAGCGCAAACAAAGGCGATCGCTATCTGCCCCGAACTATTCATTATCCGGGTGCTGCTGTTGTTGTTGTCTTTGGATACAGGAAGAAGAATCGGAAATGACGCATATTGCGTCAAGGTTGTCCGTACGTCCAGACGCTAACCGCGCTTCGCCGTTTACATCGGGATATTGCAATTCCATGTATACAGGAGTAACTCTCTCTGCTCACGCATGTAAACGGGTTATCCCTAATGTTTCAGAAACCCGAATAGTGACCTTAAACCGACCATAACCCGAAATTTGGCTGCATGTAAACGTAGTCAGTGTTTTTCGTTTTTATCCAAGGAATAAAAGTGCAAGTGGAAATACATCTAGTTAAATGAAATCTTAAGTCAATGTCCAACTCTAAATTGTAAGGAACTTATATCTTTGATTTCATAGTAAAGCTTTACAATAATGTTCATTTGTTCATTACTCATGTATGAACTAGCATGAACTAACCATGAGCAACACATTTGTTACTGTATATCTTAGTTAATAATACAACTGTTAATTGTTTATTCATGTTATGTCACAGTCAGTGCATTAACTAATGATAACAAATACAACTTTTGATTTTAATGTTTTAGTAAATGCTGAAATTAATATTAACTAAGATTAATAAATGCTGTAAGTGCAGTTCATTATTAGCTAATGCTAACTAATTTAACTAATGAAACCTTACTGTAAAGTGTTACTGATTCATGATAGCTAACACTGTCTTTCATACATATAATACATACATTAAGTTTACAACATCAACAAAACTAAAAATTAGTTTTCCATAAAATTATTAATTTTACCTTCTTGATTCTCACTGTTTTGTTTGGTAAAGTAAATAATATTTAGTAATATTATCATAATTTCCCTATTTTCATTTGATGTGTTATGCATTCTAATAATTGTAAAAACATATTTTCTTAGAATGCCAAGGAAAGAAAGAATAATAAAAAAAAAAATCAAGGAACTCTATGATGCAGCCAAAGGAAGCATCCCTCTCACAAGTTGGCTGAATAGAGAGAATAAAAATGCAGGTACGGTACTGTTAAATTAAATATATACAAAAATTAGTGCCCTTTTTGGTCCCTCCGCCCCTGCCCCTGAGGAGGTCTGTGCACGCCACTGGTCAGCTGTGTTTCAGAAATATTCGAGTGACAGAGTCTCCCAGCATTACTGACTGAACTTCATGTGATTCAACCTGAAAAACACCTGCAGACCGAGATACACGGCTTACATATTTAAATCATGGAAATCTCCTTACCGTTGTAATTACCGTGATAATACTAAGAAAAATAGATTTATAACTTACCAATCAGACATAAACAAAACAAGCAACACAAATGTGCTATTCATTTCCGTAGGTTCTCAGATTGTCACATTACAAGTCCAAGTATAAGATGATGTAATATTATCTTATATATAATATGTTAATGATAATTTTAGAGAGGCTGGGTGGTCCGATTCTTAAAGAAATCCACCCAGTTCATTCAACTTCTTTTAACAGGTAGGTTAATCACTTTAGGTTCTAATAGTCAAAAAGAGACATGTAATCATGTTTAGAGTTGTTTTAAGATAAAGATGTACCCATTTGGTGTAAATAATCTTAAACTGATATCAGTTCTCTGATCTAGAGCTAATGTTTGCAGATGGTCTCAGATCTTGTGGTTTATTTTCAGCATCTTCTCTTCTCTGAGGTTATAGGCCCTATCTCGAGAATAACAGAGAACCTCTCCCTCATTTCCAAACCTCACAAAAGAAGATCAATGGACAGAGGAACTGTCTTGACTCAAGTTTACACTTCAATTCTGTTTGTGTGCTTATTTTCTCTTCTCATTTCATATTGACTGAACTTTAGTTTTGTCATTTTGAGTTCTCATAGACAACATAGATGTTTGACAGTAGATCTGTCTCAGCTGACACAAACTGACCCTTAATGTTCTTAGAGTTTTAAAACGCTACTTTATTTTGGCATTTGATTGGCTAATATTGGATTCATCACTTTGTTGTGACATTCTGCATTATTTTTCTTCCATCTATCCATCAATTCTCCATACCGCTTATCATAGGGTCACATTAGGGTCAATGCAGCATCTTGGGCCGTATAGGCAGAGGAAACACCCTGAACAAGTGGACAGTCCATAGCAGGACTATTTTTTTGGTTTTGTTTATGGTAATTAAGGTATTAAACTAAATAAAGGCCTAAACATTTTTTAAGAAAACTGAGCATATCTTGTAACTTAATTTATTGTGGGACATCACTTGTGTGTATTTTTGGTGTATTGTCATGTCTTATTAGGTTAAAATTTCAAATGATTCAACATTTTTTTATATTTTCAAAGCCCTTGCATTTTTAGACATATCATTGACGGACTGATGTTGACCGTAACTGCAGTCACGCTCACCAGAGCAGAGGCGACCGCTCTCTTTATTTCTTATCCGTTGGACAATAGACTGTTTGGACCGCTTTGAATTAGTGTGACGTGACTCACTCTTTCGCATAAATCGCGTGACCGGGTCGGTTTGCTACGAGTCATCAATATCCTGCTGACTGTATCCCTTTCTGGATCCCTTCTGGATCCTTTCTGGATTCGTTTGGATGCGGCCAGAAGCGACATCAGTATGAGGAACCTTTTCTTCTTTTTTGGGGCTTTATTGCTCGTGGACGGTGAGTCACATTTATTTCCATTAATTCAACACTTTTAATTCAGTGTTTAATTCAGTGTTTTAATTCATTCAGAAACAGAAAATGCGCATTTGCTCTTGACATCTAATTTGCTTGTAGCCTATCATCATTGTTTCTTAAAAAAACTTTTATAACTTTTCTACAAATAGACGTTGTGATAAATCATAGTGTAAAAGTGACAACGCCATTATAAGGGTATTTTGGGGGGTAAGTTTGTTCGTGCGTGTGTGTGTGTGTGTTTGGTAGTGAACACAAGACCCAGACAGCAAAATGTATTTGGGCCCGATTTGGGCCAGGTCTTCATTAGCATTTGGCGCAGATGCGCTAAACGGACCTGGGCCGGGCTCATTCTTTCCAACGGCCCAATACCGGAACAGGTTGGAATTACGGATCAGAGACAGATCATGCCATGACATGTGGTGCTGATCTGGCCCAGATCCGTGACTCATATTTTACATCTGGGGCTCATCTGGCCCTGGTCTGTGATTCATATTTAGGCTATCAGACAATTAAGGCACAAACACACAGACAATTTGTAATTTTCCAAAACTTTTTTTATTTTAAACTCATTTATTGCTCATTAGTTTGGTGTGACCGGGCACGGCAGCCACCCCCACGGTCGCATGCCAGATTAAACCACCTGATGGTAATACTGGTTTATCTCGTGTCGGTGGCTTTGTCAGACATGCGATTCTTCCTCACTGCTCCTGTAAGAAGTACAAAAAGAACACAAAGCAAAGAAACAGAGTAAATATTGGATCCAATATTCAAAGATTCTTTATTACATGACATTATAGTAAAATGCTTGCACAAATAAATAATAATAAATGTGACTAAAGTGGTGTGGAGTGAGTAGTATTAAGGTAAAAGAGTATCAAAACTCGAGAGCACGTAGATGTGAATTTGAAAACTTGTACAATAAATGTTCATACTTGTACGTGAACATTTACACTCACAGCTCCAATGTGAAAACCTGTAAAATTAAAATCTGAAGTTGAATGTTGAAATTTGCACTCGCAGACAAAAGTCACAAACCTATTCTGAATTTTAAGCTAGGACAAGTAGTCACAAATGTGTAAAATGCCTTTCACAGAAATACAATGACAGGCACAAACTTGTAATATATATTTGCATTTAATCGCAGTACAACCTCAATTAGGCACTTGCAACTTCTCAAATCTGTCACTGCAATTTCAAATTTCGCGCCTTGAATTTTGCTACTCTTTTCGTGCAAGTTGCAAAACTAACTTGTGCACTTGCAACTCAGTGGCAGTGAGAGAGAAAGGGGGACACTCTGAAATGCTAACATTACTTAATGCATTAGACTGATATTTAAAGAAATAAATGATATTATCAAACTCAGTAAACACCATACTAATAATGCATTCTACAGAAAAGCAGATGAGCAAAGAATATGACTAAAGAAAGCAAATTTGTGTTCAGTGCAAATAAACCTGCTGCCTGTGTTTTATTAATAATGTATAACGAATTGTGTTTTATTTTTTATAACTGTTGGTCCATTAAGCCTCATTAAGCTTTTTTTTTATGGGAGGGAGATGCTTAACGTACAATTAAACGCGTTGCTTTGAACACCCCGCCCCCCCTTTCTCTCTCGCCGCCACTGAGTTGCAAGTGCACAAGTTAGTTTTGCAACTTGCGCAAAAGAGTAGCAAAATTCAAGACGCGAAGTTTGAAATTGCAGTGACAGATTTGAGAAGTTGCAAGTGCCTAATTGAGGTTGTACTGCGATTAAATGCAAATATATATTACAAGTTTGTGTCTGTCATTGTATTTCTGTGAATGGCATTTTAAACATTTGTGACTACTTGTCCTAGCTTAAAATTCAGAATAGGTTTGTGACTTTTGTCTGCGAGTGCAAATTTTAACATTCAACTTCAGATTTTAATTTTACAGGTTTTCACATTGGAGCTGTGAGTGTAAATGTTCACGTACAAGTATGAATTTTTATTGTACAAGTTTTCAAATTCACATCTACGTGCTCTCGAGTGTTGATACTCTTTTACCTTCATAGAGTAGTGAGTGAATGAATGAGAGAGTGGTGATTAAGTAAAGTGAAAGGCATCTATAATACTTATGAGCCATAATGGCCTTGGTTGGTTATCATGTTTTTGGTATCTCTTCCACCAATGGAGGCCAGCATTCCCACCTGTGGAAACAAGAGACTAAATTAGTGAGAAGTGAAAGATTGATAAATGATAGAGAGGTATGGGCAACATATTCATAGACAGTATATTCTGATTTACAGGATAACAAAAGTAAATCCCTCTGTAATTATTTCTCCATGTAATATGTGAACACAATGAAAAAATTATTTTGAACCTAATAAGAGAAAAAAAACCCAATGTTTTTGCCTGCCGTGTCTAGATCGCCTTAAGAGGATTTAGCATTTCCAATTTATGCATTAAATTATTATTAGTATGACTGTATTATTATTATTGTTGTTGTTGTTATTATTATTAGGGAAGGCCTACTTTTATTGTTAAATTGATAGGCTATTATAATTCATTTGCCACGCAATAATTTAACTGTGCATCACCGCATTGACACGCTGCGAGGATAATAATATTATATAGAAGCTTGCTTAGGCTGAAAATTATCTAAAAACATTTAGGTCGATTATACAATGAATTATAGGCCTATAAAGTTATTAACAGCCTATAAATAGTATGTCCGAACACTGCAATAATCAGTCATCAATGGAAATTAAAAACCGCTTTAGGCTATTTCACAAACAGCTTGTTTAACAAATTAATAAAAGAGGCACATCGCAGTGGCTTAGAAGACGTGGGTAATATGGTTTATCCATTTTGCAACACGAACTGGAGGTAAGGAACAGTAATTTGCAGGTAGTTTGATAGCTAATGTCATATGTCGCACTCTACAGCCGGTATAATACAGCGAGAATTGATATGGTACTGACGTCGAACTAGTTTAATGTATTTGGAAGTCATTCATTTGTTATTGTTGCAGTAGCTAGCAGCGGTCACCGCTGGTAACGTTATACGATTTTGCTGCTAACACACAATGGACACGATATTCAGCTATTTTGATGAATAATAAGCAAATATCAACGATTCAGCCTTAAAGCATATGTTCACATTAGTTGTGGATGTTTAAAAGAACCTATGCTACCAGCTAACCGCCTGCTAACGTTACCCAGCTAATCTGACACGTCTCAGGTTGTCAGAATGTCAGTGTAAACGTTTGTAAACTTTTATTTTTAACATGACATCAACACCAGGTTACTTTTATAATGTACTTACTAAATTATACTTGTATAATGCACTTACCAATTAGCAAAGACGGTGCAGCCTGCAGTCTTCCATTCTTGTCAGCGGGTTTATGCGGGGTGGCGCCCGCGCGTCCGGTCCACACCCGCCAGGCGGACTCAATTCAGTTGTGGCGCGTATGGTCTACGCAGCTCGCGCGGATCCGGCCCACACCCGCCAGGCGGACTCAATTCAGTTGTGGCGCGTATGGTCTACGCAGCTCGCGCAGATCCGGCCCACACCCGCCAGGCGGACTCAATTCAGTTGTGGCGCGTATAGTCTACGCAGCTCGCGCGGATCCGGCCCACACCCGCCAGGCGGACTCAATTCAGTTGTGGCGCGTATGGTCTACGCAGCTCGCGCGGATCCGGCCCACACCCGCCAGGCGGACTCAATTCAGTTGTGGCGCGTATGGTCTACGCAGCTCGCGCAGATCCGGCCCACACCCGCCAGGCGGACTCAATTCAGTTGTGGCGCGTATAGTCTACGCAGCTCGCGCGGATCCGGCCCACACCCGCCAGGCGGACTCAATTCAGTTGTGGCGCGTATGGTCTACGCAGCTCGCGCAGATCCGGCCCACACCCGCCAGGCGGACTCAATTCAGTTGTGGCGCGTATGGCCTGCCCCGGATCGGCGCCGCACCCGCCGGACGGACTCTCCCAGTCGAAGCTACAGACAAGTCTGGCGCAGAGTTGGTGCAGATCTGCATATTGAGTGCGACTGCTGCGCGAATCTACTGATTCGAAAACGGACCTGGCACAGATGTAAATGCTGTCTGGGGAGGGCGCCGACCTGGGGCCTGTACCATGAAGGTAGCTGAACAAACTCGAGTTACAGGATTAGTTTTGAGTTGACAAAACCAAACCGATGCAATCAGGCTTTATTGGTACCATGACGCAGCTCATCAACTTTCTCTGTCAACTCAGGCTTTGATCTTAAGCTATGATTACTCCACGAGCGCGTGCACATACCAAAGTGACGTTGGCACCGAACAACCAATCGCGTTCGATATGGATAGAGCGAGAGCGATATATTTTTTCCGCGGAGCAGCAAGAGATAATCATTCAGAATTACGATGAATTTAAATATGTATTACAAGCTCGAAACAATACGGTCTCTGCTGCCAAAGCAGGAGAAGACTGTTGGAGAAAGATTGCTGATTGCGTTAATGTGTAAGCTAAATAAATACGTTCTATATTCATGTAAAATGATGTAGGCTATATATAGGCTATGGATGTATGTGTGTGTGAAATATAGCCTATATTTTTATAATATATAAAAAAATGTGCATGTATATACTAATAAAGATTGATTTTTAGATGCAACTCCAAACGTTCTTGGCAGCTGATAAAGACAAAATATAAAAATATAATTCAAAGTAGCCTAGTAAGTATTTACACACAACCTTTTATTATTTTTTTATTAACACTTGTTTGAGGCAAACCGAAAAAAGAGTGAAATTCAGAAAACCAGTGGAGGGCCACTCCTCCAGAATACACTGAGTTGGCTCTGATAAGAATAAGGGACGGCCGATTATGGATGGGATTACAGGTGCTGTACAATCTGACCCTGCGCTGGCTCCTCTAAGCAAGTAACACTGGGTACGTGTGCGATACATTACTATTTTAAGTTTTAAATATGGCTGACTGTATGTCCTGCAGTAGAGGGAAATGCAGTGTCCCTGTTGAAGCCAGCACACACACACAGTCTCCCACACAGAGGTCAGCCCTTACGAAAATTAACCATGGTTTTACTATAGTAAAACTGTAGTTAACTATGACTGTAGTAACCGTGGTATTTTGGTGCGAACCATGGTTTTTAAAAACCATGGTTTTACTACAGTTATATTGTAGTAATACTACAGTAAAACCATAGTAACCATGACTGTAGTAACCATGGTTTTTTTAAAAAAACCATGGTTTTGATACCATGGTTTTACTACAGTTATATTGTAGTAATACTACAGTAAAACCATAGTAACCATGACTGTAGTAACTGGTATTTTTAAAAACCATGGTTTTGATACCATGGTTTTACTACAGTTATGTTGTAGTAATACTACAGTAAAACCATAGTAACCATGACTGTAGTAACCATGGTTTTTGGACCATGGTTTTTGGAGTTTTTTTTAAAAACCATGGATCATGTACAATAAATTGGTTGTATTGCCACAGTGTAGCCAATGTTTTACTAAATTATCTTGAATTACATTTAAGCCATTTAGTTACAAAAAACATCTACAAAATAACAACAGAAAGAAGTTACCATATGATACAGACTTTATTACAGAAATTACATCTGAAAGAAAATATAAACTTGCATTTGTTCTCACATGTGACAAAACAATAAACTAAAAAGTTGTAAAAAAAAATATTGGTGATAAAGTGGTGCTGTGCAATGGTTAAATTAAGTTGCTAATTTACAAATAAAAAAATAGTAATTTGTTCCAGTGTAATAATGATGTATATACAAAAATGACATATTGTACAAATAAACATGACTTAGAGCACCTTTAAATACACAGCATCTACCTCCTCTAAAATGTCTGTAACCCGTGAACACGTGTCCAACACAAGCATGTTTGCAATTTATACTGTACATACATTAACAGGATTACAGCAATATTACTTGACAAGAACAATAAATACTATAAATTCAGAAGAAATGAGCCATTCTTTTAAGAATGTTTTAAATGATATCCACTCACAAGAGATGAAGACATGGAGTCTCCTCATGGGGGATGAATAATGCACACTTTAAATTCTAGGTGAAAAAGGTTTTGTTGAAAAACATGTGATGCCGCATCCATGCCAGTAGGTGTCATTATGAAGTCTGTCATATGGCCAGTAGGTTACAGTCCAGCTTTGGTTTGGTTCTGTCTTGACCTTCAGCCCAAATGGATGCAGGAGCTAAAATGAGAAGAATACACACCACATTAACACACAAGCTGGAATACTCAACTGCTATTGGTCAGTTGCACTATCGAGTAGCCATGTAATAATGTCCAAGTGTAATAATGTCCATTCAGCCAGTGTTTTCATAAATAACTCATACAGTATTAGGGCTCCAAAAGCCAAGCAGAAATAATGTACATTATATGATCAGCTGAGTGTATTCTCCTTTACTTATACATACTAAAAAAAAAATGGTACTAAACAGCACTAAAAGTGGTTCATTGGCTCGTAATCTTCAGAACACAACACAGTTTAAGATATTTTAGATTTAGTCCGAGAGCTTTCTGTCCCTCCATTGTAAATGTATGTACGGTATACTGTCCTTGTCCAGAAAGGAAATAAAGACATCATCAAAGTAGTCCATGTGACATCAGTGGGTTAGTTAGAATGTTTTGAAGCATCGAAAATACATTTTCGTCCAAAAATAACAAAAACTCAGACTTTATTCAGCATTGTATTGTCTTCCGGTTCTGTTGTGGATCCGCGTTCAGTGCCGCCGCTGACGTAAGACGCTGCTGACGTGTGTCTGGTGTGTGTGTGTGTGTGTGTATTCCGGTTCTGTTGTGGATCCGCGTTCAGTGCCGCCGCTGGCGTAAGACGCTGCTGACGTGTGTCTGGTGTGTGTGTGTGTGTATTCCGGTTCTGTTGTGGATCCGCGTTCAGTGCCGCTGCTGACGTAAGACGCTGCTGACGTGTGTCTGGTGTGTGTGTGTGTGTGTATTCCGGTTCTGTTGTGGATCCGCGTTCAGTGCCGCCGCTGGCGTAAGACGCTGCTGACGTGTGTCTGGTGTGTGTGTGTGTGTATTCCGGTTCTGTTGTGGATCCGCGTTCAGTGCCGCTGCTGACGTAAGACGCTGCTGACGTGTGTCTGGTGTGTGTGTGTGTGTGTATTCCGGTTCTGTTGTGGATCCGCGTTCAGTGCCGCCGCTGGCGTAAGACGCTGCTGACGTGTGTCTGGTGTGTGTGTGTGTGTATTCCGGTTCTGTTGTGGATCCGCGTTCAGTGCCGCCGCTGACGTAAGACGCTGCTGACGTGTGTCTGGTGTGTGTGTGTGTGTATTCCGGTTCTGTTGTGGATCCGCGTTCAGTGCCGCTGCTGACGTGTATCTGGTGCGCCCGAGCTTCGTTTACAGTCTGAGGGAGACGCACGCTGGAAACAAAACAATCTTCGCAAATATGTCTAAGGATTTACACACAGAGGAAGACTTGCATTTTTTTTGCCCAGCCATATTTATTTGAACCCGAATACACGGACGCACCAGAGACACGTCAGCAGCGTCACTGCGGACTCGTGAACGCGGATCCACAACAGAACCCCAGGCAGGGCTCGAAATTAACTTTTTTACCTGGTAGCACTGGTGCTCCCAACTTCAAAAAGTTAGGAGCACCAGCAAAAATTTAGGAGCACCCACCAAATTTGACGTTTAGCTCTGCCAGTAGAGCGGAACGACCGGCAGCATTCTGATGATTAAAAGCCTTAATAATCGAACCTGATTTGTTTTCCACACACTTGTTGTCCCTGCATTTATTTGTGCTTGGCACTCTCTCCTTGTTTAACCAAGCTCTTGCGCTTAAAACGTATTGGTTTTCGGTGGTGGCCGATGGACACTGTCATCCTTTCTTGCCCTGTTTTTTTTTATTTATTTTTTATTAAAGCTGTGATTTTACCACTGTATTTCATAGCTTTGTAAGATAAAATCCTTCTTTGCTAAACCTAATCATCATTTTGGTATATCATCATATCAATATCAAAAACTACAATAATAAAGTAGCATTAAAAAGTTTATTTTAACTAATTTTCTACCATATACAATTGAATACAATTAGCAGCTAGCTAACAACAACTTGATTTGCACTTTTTGTTTCTGGTTTCACCTCACTCCAGTCTAAACTAAAAGTTTTGGGTTTTTTTGGTAAGTTTTCTTCACATTGTCATATAAATAACCTGAAAATACTGTAGTTTATTAAGGTTAAATCTTCCTAACCACTCTTACTAAAAATAAATGGGGTAAGCACACTTACATTCTCATTTTAAGAGGTGTTCTGAGTAAATGTGGTTTGATTGGTTAACATTAGTTAATGCATTAGGCTAACTAAGGCCCCATCCACACTACTGCGTTTTAGTTTAGAAACGGATAATTAAAACGAATACGATCTCCGTCCACACCAGCGTTTCAGCTGCGTATTAGAATTGATCTCCATCCACATTACGGACTTTAAGGACGTCTATATTCCGATTGGTTGCTGGCGTTTTGCCGCTGCTTGCCGCTGAACCGCGTCACAGCTCATTACCATAAAGTTGAGCTTCTTTCAACTTTCTGATTGACGCTCAACACGCTCAAAACGCCCAAAACGCGACGCCGATGGATTTGACGCTCCTTGCAGCTGAGAAAAGCCTGCTTCCATTGAAAATGAATGACTACCGGCCGCTTTGGAAGCTCAAGTCGGCGGCGGTGTGAACGTACAGTAACACCGGGTTTCGATACCCATCTCTACATATGGGTGAGTTCATATGGATGAAGGCCTGTTGTGTTCTGTCTCTTGGTTTGTGATAGTGGCAGCTATTGTGAAACTCACCTTCGTCATCTACTGAGTGTGGATGGCATCAAGATCTTGTCCTGAAGAATCACAGGGCCAAACGATTATATCTCATCTGGTAACAAGAGCATAGCCATAACTTTAAGATCCCCTGAATTTAAGATCCCCTGAATTAAAGAATTTCAGTATTTATCAGTAAAAAATACATAAAAATAAATAAATACCTTTGAGTTGGACAGTATGTTGTCTGTCTCATTGGCCAACATAATTAAAAACACGCCTAGAGAAATCAAATAAAATATACCAATGACCATGATATCCTGTTATCATAATAGTTAAATTAATTATTATAACTATGACCATTATAACATTTGCCGCGGATTATTTGGCTGATTATTTAGCCTACAGGCTTCTCAAGGACAGTCTCACTGAAAAAAAAAAAAGTAAAGTGTGAGACTTCATTCAAAAGCATAAATCCTACAGACCCCCAACTTTTGAACAGTAGTGCACTGCCCACATAGCAAATGTTTTCTGGCCCAGCTCCGGGCCACACAATCACTTTTCCCTCGGCCCAAGTACCGCAAAGAATGACGGTACTGAAGTGGCCCAGAACTGGATTAAAGACAAGGGTCACACATGGGCCATAACCGGCCCGAATCTCAGCCAGTTAATCACCCTTAACTGGCCCTGAAGTGGCCCAGAACTGGATTAAAGACATGGGTCACACATGGGCCATAACCGGCCCGAATCTCAGCCAGTTAATCACCCTTAACTGGCCCTGAAGTGGCCCAGAACTGGATTAAAGACAAGGGTCACACATGGGCCATAACTGGCCCGAATCTCAGCCAGTTAACCCTTAACTGGCCCTGAAGTGGCCCAGAACTGGATTAAGGACAAGAGTCACACATGGGCCATAACTGGCCCTGAATAGGACCAAAACAGGTTTTATTATTGGTACCAAGTCTCAGCCATAAGTTAACCTTATCAACACCAGAAACCCCAAAACTGAGCCATAACCCAGCCTAATCTTACCAAACCATATGAACAAATAAGTCACAGGAAAATTCAATTCTGAAAATTGCTTTATTTAACAATAATGTACACGCCAAAAATACATTTTTAAATTACATCTAGAATTGTGTAACTGTGTGAAGGCTATTTTAGTACATTCAAAGCATAACATCTTATTAGCACCTCAAAAAAGTGCATTTAATTTCAAAATGTTCTTGTCTGTCTTTAACCGTTACTTATTGTAGTAATGCACAAGCCAAAACATTTAATAATAATGAAAATTCAAATCTAGAATTGTGTAACTGTGTGAAGGC
Organism: Rhinichthys klamathensis goyatoka; assembly: GCF_029890125.1. NCBI lineage: Eukaryota > Metazoa > Chordata > Actinopteri > Cypriniformes > Leuciscidae > Rhinichthys > Rhinichthys klamathensis. The sequence continues at coordinate 67,120 of NW_026607398.1, forward strand.
TATTTTTTTTTTTTGTACATTCAAAGCGCAACATCCTATTACCTCAAAGTGCATTTAATTTCAAAATGTTCTGGTCTGTCTTAAAGGAACACTCCACCGTTTTTTCATATTAAACTATGTTATTCCCTTAACTAAGACGAGTTGATACCTCTCTCGTCTCAGTGCGTGCACTATATCGCTCTGGCGCTTCAACACTTTGATAGCACTTAGCTTAGCCCAGTTCATTCATTAGGATCCAAACAGAGATGAAGTTAGAAGCGACCAAACACCTCCACGTTTTCCCTATTTAAATACAGTTACACGACCAAGTATGGTGAAACAAAATAAAACATGGCACTTTTCTAAGCGGGTAAAATGGATAATAATGTATGGCGGAATAGCACTTGAACTCGGCGCAGTAATATAACTATATCATCGGGAGAGGATTATGAGTGATGATATTACTGCACCGAGTTGAAGTGCTATCAAGTGCTATTCTGCCATACATTATAGTTATCCATTATATGTTATAAGGCAATAACATAGTTTAATGGTCTGTTTAATAAAAAATAAAAAAAAGTTTAATATGAAAAAAACGGTGGAGTGTTCCTTTAAACAGTAGCTTACTTATTGTAGTAATATTGTAGTAATACAGCTAGAGTTGTGTGAACACTATTTTAGTTGCCTGAACAGCCAAGTATACAACATTTTCCAATTCTAACTAAATTAATCTATGAATGAATCTAGCACTGAAATGTAACCATATTATAATGTAATTTTACTCTCAACAAACATAGAGCAAATTAAAACAATTACTTAAAACAAATTTACACATCAGAATTTTTGTATGTGTGAGGGAGAAAAAAAATAGTTCTCAGGAAGTGAAGTACATCTCTGCAGCTCCTCTTTTCTCCTCAAGCGCTCTCTCCTTCCTCCATCTCTATCAGGAGCAAGCTGAAGCCATCTTGTATAGTTGCTTCTATCTCCTGATCGGGAGCATGTTGTGTCAGACGATTTTTTTCTCACAGCAGCTAAAAGACAAAATATTAAATTAATACAAAATTAATAAATACATATACAAACATTAATCCACCTGTAGGTAACAAAATAAAATAAGGTTGCTTTGGTTACATTTTATACAGGAAATGGTTGCTTATAATGTGGCACTATTGAATGACTGTCAAAATACTGTTGTCAAACTCACAACAGTATGACAACAGTATTTTGACAAACAAAACCTTTTTAGCAAACAAAAACCTTAAAAATGTTTAGATATGAAAACTGTGGTGTAAACACATGCTTATCTGTGAATTAACTTTTAATTTATTAACTGTTAAAATAAAACGGCAATTATCCACTAAAGGAATAGTTCAACCAAAAATTTTAATTCTGTCAACATTTCCTCACCTCCACTTGTACGATGCCTGTATGAGTTTCTTCCTTCTGTTGAACACAGCAGAAAAAAAATAAAAAAATGTTTAATCAGTAGAGAACCACTTTCCAATTTAATGTTACATTCCAGTTACCTGTCTGGTCACCAACATTCCTCAAAATGTGTTCTTTGTGTTCATCAAAAGAAACCATAAGAAAAAATGATGAGTAAATTTTCAGTTTTGTTTGAACTTCCTTTAAAAAACAAGAACAGACATAACGTTACACACACACACATAAAATAGCAGACATATCCTGATTATCAAAGTCACAGATTAGATTTAGATATAATTAAATCTGATTATACAGCCATTGAATCACTTTGAGCTTTAAAAGTCAATTACTGTTGTTTGTTGCTGATTTCGCTGTGATTTTTCCTATCATTTTAACAGCATTAACTTACATTACATCCCGCAGGCCGGTCTATCGCACCGGTCGCGTCAGTCTGTACTCGCATTCTCAAGGGGCAGTGGATCCGCTACCATATAAGCAAAAGTTCACTTCAATAAAGAACAAAGTGACATCCGAGTTTGAATTCTGGTATTTAAAAAAAAGCACAAAGAAAGAGAGCGACGAACTTCACTTACCTGAACAGCAGTTGTCTGACAGTGACAGACTTCTTCACCCTTCAGCGGGAGAAATTTCAAACGACGCATACATCACGTGAACCTCATTAACCAACCAGAAAAGCTGCTGTTACCGTGGAGATCGCGCCAAAATAAGCATTTTTTAAATGATATTTTTTTTCAAACGTTTTTTAATAAACTGATATATATATATATATATATATATATATATATAGTTCGTTTTTAACATGTATATATATATATATATATATATAGTACGTTTTTAACATGATTTTGTGGTGCTTAAACTAAAAAGTATGTAAAATGTTGACTATTTTGTATGTGAATTATTTTTTCTTTAAACTATAATTTATTTATTTAAAAAAAAAAAATCAATTATCATGTTAGGAAAATGTATATTTTGTTCAGGTCAAATGGATTTGGGAATTGTTTAATGATTATTGAATTTTGTGAACATTGCTGAAAACTAATAGGCCTAGCAGCCCTAAATACTTATAACTGTCCAGTACACAAAGGCCCATAATCGCTACACTGATCTGGGCCATAATCGCTAAACTGATCTGGGCCACACACCTCCCATCCACAATCGGCCCAAATGTTGTCTGCCGTCATGCATGCAGTGCCATCATTGCCACGCATGGCCCAGAGTTGGCTGACATGATCTGGGCCACACACCTCCCATCCACAATCGGCCCAAATGTTGTTTGCCGTCATGCATGCAGTGCCATCATTGCCACGCATGGCCCAGAGTTGGCTGACATGATGCATGCCAGTGCCGGCAACACGCCAGCAGTGCCATTTTGAGGCCACATTTGGGCCAAGTCTGTTTGCTATGTGGGTGTATGTTTAAAGTTTTGCTTACTAGTCGAGTTCATAGCCGTGGAGATTTTCTTGGACGGGGTGCAGCAGGCCATCAGCATGATGATGATCTTCTAGAACATAACATGCAATGTGTCACAGAGCCAACAATGTTACATAGGATTCACAATAGAACATAGGGTTTATTACAAGGAAGCAAGCTAGAGCAGAGATGAAATGCAGAAAAGAGAAATAATAATATATATATATATATATATATATATACATCTTAAGGTAATATATTGTGAAATAAATCATCTGGAAGTATTATCATGATTAAACAGTAATTTCCCCTTTGTTGTGGAGGTTTTTTTCTGTCCCTCCTGAAATCCCTTTTTTTAATTATCAGTATTTGTAAGTGACGTCACTGATTAACAGTCAGTAACCGTTACAGTGAACTATTTTAAGTTAAATAGCTTACTTCTAATCACCCATTGACAAATTACCAGCAAAACAAAACTATCAAAAACTGTTATCAACACAAAGATGTGGTTAAAACCCCAAACTTATGTAGCAGCTAACGTTAAAACAAGAGCTCCAGTGTAACGTTAACTTACCTCTTCTGAAAACAGTTGAGATGCTAACGGACTTTTTCGAAGACACAAACCCATTTCTATAAAGTAAATATTCAACAGAGCGTATTAATTACACGTAAGAAGGGTGTCAGGAACGTTTGTATCTATTATTAGTGTGATTTTGTTAACTAAACTTACCTGAAAGCAGCGAAAACAACAGCGAGAGACGTTACTTTTGCTGTTTGTCAGTTGATGACGTTTCCTCGTTTCCATCTGATCGCGCGCACGCTCCTGTCTTTGAATGCGACTCGAATGTTTACGCGCACGCGCATTAAAACCAGAACACTTCAAAGGCACGCAGCATTTAAATAAACATCTAGAATTATAACATTTTAAATCATGATTTTAAAACTCATTGTGTAGTTCTATGACCCAATCACTTCTATATTTTTTATACCATCACTTTGCTTTTGCTTTTATTTTTATTATATATAGGCCTACCTATGTTTTCTCCCATTCCTTATACAAGCAACCATAGCTCCGGATAGACCCATTTTTCTGTTGCAGTTTTTTTTTTGTTATTTTTTTTTTGTGTGTGTGTGTTATAAGTGTTGTAACACTTATAACGGGACAAACATGTCAAGTGCTGAGAATTCAGTAGGCTAAACAATTATATTTAATGATAAATAGTTATGACATTTTGGGTGTATGAAAAATAATTAATAGATGACCAGATAAACTCATTAGTAGACACATTGAGGTCCAGTGTCACAATATAAACTTATATTTATGTATATATATATAAGTATATATTGTTGTGACACTGGACCTCAATTTATTTATATATATATTATTTTATTTATTCAATTTTATTTATATATATATATATATATATATAAATGAAGCATTGGTATGCATAAGACATTATTAATATATATATATATATATATATATATATATATATATATATATATATATATATATATATATATATATATATAATATCAGTATATATTGTGACACTGGACCACAATTTATATATATATATATATATATATATATATATATATATATATATATATAAATTGTGGTCCAGTGTCACAATATATACTGATATTATATATATATATATATATGTATATGTATATATATATATATATATATATATATATATATATATATATATATTAATAATGTCTTATGCATACCAATGCTTCATTTATATATCACTTCATTTATAATAGTTATATATATATATATATATATATATATATATATATATATATAACTATTATAATAAGATTATTTATGACATTAAGATTATTCTATTAAGAGTACTAAATAGCTAAATCTGTAATAAATATATACTGTAGTAAAACCATTCTTCATTTTGTAGTTGGTTCTGCTGCAAATGCTGTGGTAAAACCATGGTTCATTTTTGCATTTACTCTGGTTTTACTACAAAACTACATTAATCTGGAAACTATGAAGTCACCACCAGAAGTATGATATCACACAAGACATTCCACATTACTGTTGGTAAGTAGCTCAAGCTTTCCATAAACTTGTAAAAATCTGTTTGATTCTATTATCATATTTAGGCTGTGATCACCAGTGAATAGTTTAGATGCTCAAATTAACACTGAAGTTTAGGCCTATACACTAAATAGCCTAAACATTATTTTAATGTTAAATATTTGCAAAATAAAGAATGTGTATTACTTTTGATATGCTATGGCAAGTGGTAATGTACAGGCAGCAGAGAATAATGTAAGTAGGGAGCGCGGGGCACAACCTAACGCGGGGTTAAATGTAACAGACCTTTTATACGTAAAATACTACCGGCACATCCGGGAACTTAACTGTTGATTTCGTCACCGCCCCCTTTTTAGGGGAAAATAAACTAGACTTCCCATAGACTTCAATACAAAACTAGCTCTTTGCACCCTCTCTTGTATGGAGAACTCAGCTGCGGCCGGACATGGTTTGCAGAATAAAAAATACATTACCAACAAATCAGCCAGAAACACATCTTCATTCACATATTCTTTCCATGTGTTATTTTGTGTTTTTTGAGTGTTATTGTGAGTTGCTCTCTCACCAGTTGATTTTTCATGTTCGGTTATGTTGTAATGTTAAATATAATGGTAGAATTGTGTGTATTACGACAGACCAGGACCCGATCATATCAAAACTCTGAATATTATTCCTGTTAAATGACCAAGACTGGCAAGTTTGTGACTGTGAGATCCACATACACGGTTCGGATGTACAGTATGACTCTAAGGGACATTGGAAATCCGAATGAATTCACTAAGATAATCCAACATTGAGATAAATTATATAAATGAAACATAATATATTTGCTTTTCACCTTAAATTCGATGCCTTAATAAATTGGATTCAGATAGTAATTTAATTGGAATTAACTTAATTTAAAGCAGTTTAGAGTTCACAGTTAAGCACAGAAAAGACAGGAAACCTTCCGCCACTCCATTAGACACCATTGTTGTGCCAGTGGGTGGCCCTTACAGTATAAAAAAATATTTTAAGCGGAGCGTGGCGCAGTAGCTAAATCTCATTGTTATTATTTGCAGGTTTATTGGTTTAAACTTCATTAATAGAGTCATGAACTCTCATTGTACCCTTGAGTGCGATACAGGAACCCAGTTTTCTCTAAAGAAAGTGTCTTTGTAACGAGTAAAATGTCTGCCAAATGAATACCTTTTTTTAGCATTTTTTTCTTGGCATAAAATGTTATTATTTGTTTTTAAAATGAAGCAGTGATGTGATTTTCAAATAGTATTGATATTTGATTTGTCTGCCAAATCAAAGTCAGTGGATTCATTCTAAATGCATAAATCACGTCTGCAGAAGCATTCTGAAGGGAGAACAATCATGGCCGCCATGTTGTGGGGTTGTTCCGAACTGCTTATAAACGGTTGCTTTGAAGGGCCTAAAACAAACATTACAGGGTTCAGCTGAGGAAGCTTTGCTCTCAAGATTCTTTGCCCTGCATCAGAAGTTATCTGGTTTTTTTAACCAATCCTCAATCCTCTGGACAAGGTTTGACAAGAGTAACGTAAAGCAAATCAAACAATCTGCACCTTCAAATGCACTTTGCTTCTATAATCCCTTGATCTGTGGCATAATAAAGCCTTCTTTTTTCTTTCTTTTTTTTTTACAATCCTTACAAAGGATTTTGCTGTTGTTAAAACACTGCACATTAATTTGAGCTTTTATTGTAATAAAGAAAGAGAAAGAAAAAATCGCAACAAAGAAGCATACAGTGACGTTTAATTTATTTAACAATTCAATTTGCTTTTCTTTATTGGTGCACTGTTCAACTACTGACCTATCCATTTTATTAATTCAGCCAATATATATCAAATATTTATTGATTATAAAGTATAATAAGAAAACAATGTTTTTAATAAGAACCATTTGAAATTTCTTAATACATTTTTAATACAATAATGCAATATGTATTAAGGCCAGCAATGAATTAAAAGGTCAATCAGGCAGTCAATCAACATATAATGTCTTTATTAATGTCAGAATGGCAAAACCAGCTATAAAATTAATGTATCTCTTTAACTCTTACAGAGATCCCCGAGGGTATCGCTTTTTCATCGATCGGGACCGGGATCGGAATTGGGATCGGGATCCTGCTCGGGTCCGGGATCCTGATCGGGATCGCAATTATGACTATGGGGTTCAAGATGGGTTGTTTAAAAAAAGGCTAACCCTGCAGGAACAGTAAGTAACATGAGTTTAAAAGGAGTGCAACTCAAGCATGAAAGTTTATTTTAAAGGGGTCATATAATGCCATTTTCATACAAGTTAATTTGATTCTTTAGGGTCTAAATGAAAAGTTTGTAATATACTTCAATTAAATATTCTCATTAGTATTGTAAGAAAACACTCATTTTACCTGGTCAAAAACAGCTCTGTTTTCAGCACGCCATTTAAGTGCATGTGTCTTTAAATGATAATGACTCCGCCCCTCTGTTCTGTGGGGCGTTTTGACACAACACACGTGGAGTGTTCCCTTGACAACAGTTGAGGGTATATCTTGGAGAAAGAATGGCAGCGGGAGTCTGAGGACACATCTGTGCAACCGTATCAATTTGAACCGGAGTCGGACCCAGAACAAGATGACGTCCCCGAAGAAGTTCGACAATTAAGGCTCGAACAGGACGTTTCTGAATGGTTGGTTAACGTAATGTCACTTTGATCTATCTTTGTATGTACTGGCATGGTAGAGTAGTGAGATACGAACGCTATGTGTTTACTGATGTATGTTAGTTCTTTGACAGATTGATGTTACAGTTAATGGTCATGAACAACTTTTTCCACGATTTGCAAAGATTAATATAAAGGTTAATACAACTTTACACTCACTTCTTCTAGAGGTTCAGCAGGAGCACGGATAGTTGGTACCGATTCTTTTTTCAGGAGCAGCTTCTTAGCAAAACCAGCTTTATACTGACCGTCGTTTATAAAGCAGTCTGGTGAGAAATGATTCGCGCAAACATGAACGTGTGGAAATTGCAGTAACTAGCAAGAGACAACTTCTCACTTTGAGCACCAAAATACGTGTGTCGTTTATTTCGTATGACAAAACTAACAGCCAACCAATGGCGCTGACAAGCGTCCTACGTCATCACCCATACAGAACATTTAAAGGGACCACGATCCCTGAACAGTTATGAGGAAAAAACGCTAAGAACAAAGTACTGCATTTATCACCAACAATGTATAGAACTACATTTAACCCAAAGGTGAATTATGTATGTCACAGTCACTACACACGTCCCCCCAGAATTCACTGTATCCGAAGAACCAAACTGTCAACGGGGAGGTGGGCGTATCAACCGACCACAACGGCTGCGCTGTACTGGAGGTTGAGGAAACTTCACTGCAGCCGGTGTCCCGTCAAGACCCGGGTGTGGGGCATGGAGTGTAGGAGGTTTAGGAGCAAGGGGTGGAGGCAGAGCAGGAGGCCGTCCGCGGCGTGGGGGCTGGACCAGGTTGATGGGCCTGGCTACGTCCAAATGAGCCGGTTTGAGGCGGTCGATAGAAAGTCGCTCCGGTTTGCCGCCTCTGTCCACCACAAAATGTTTGTCCCCCGTCTCCAGGACCCGGAATGGGCCCTCATAGGGCGGACGTAGCGGTCCCCTGTGAGCATCGTGGCGAATGAAAACGTAGTCAGCCGTCTGAAGTCCAGCGGGGATGTGTGACTGAGGGAGGCCGTGACGTGAAGTAGGGACAGGTGCGAAAAGCCTTGCATTGTCCAGTAGAGTAGACCGCTGGAAAGTAGCAGACCAGGGAACCGTGGCACTAGGGACAAACTCCCCCGGTACCCGCAGTGGCTGTCCATAAACAAGCTCCGCGGATGAGGACTGAAGGTCCTCCTTTG
>NW_026607399.1:7500-12500 GCF_029890125.1 Rhinichthys klamathensis goyatoka
TGTTATAAAGTCAGAATTGCGAGATATAAAGTCAGAATTGCGAGATATAAAGTCAGAATTGATTGATATAAAGTCAGAATTGCGAGATATAAAGTCAGAATTGATTGACATAAAGTCAGAATTGCGAGATATAAAGTCAGAATTGCGTGTTATAAAGTCAGAATTGCGAGATATAAAGTCAGAATTGCGAGATATAAAGTCAGAATTGCGAGATATAAAGTCAGAATTGCGAGATATAAAGTCAGAATTGTGAGATATAAACTATTCTGAGGGGGAAAAAGTTAGTCTTTTTTTCCCCTTAGAATTGGCCTGATGACTCGCAATTGCGAGTTTATATCTCACAATTCTGAGAAAAGATGTCAGAATTTCGAGATATAAACTCTCAATTATGTTATAAAGTCTCAATTCTGTCTTTGTTTCTTGCAATTCTGACTTTATATCACACAATTCTGACTTTATATTTCGCAATTCCGACTTTATATCTCGCAATTCTGACTTTATATCTCGCAATTCTGACTTTATTTCTCAGAATTCTGACTTCATATCTCGCAATTCTGAGATAAAAAGTCGCAATTATTATTATTATTTTTTTTTATTCAGTGGCGGCAACCATAGGATCAGATTCAGGACGATGATCAAAACACAGATGGAGTCGATCGAGTCCATCAACACTCAAGGCTTCAGTCCTGTAACTCGTCCTGAGTCGACATTTCATTCAGTAACATTAGGCAGTTTTGATTTATATGCTGTTTTATGTTGATGAACGCGTTATTTTACATACCGGTATGCATCTGATTACATATGCTATCACTTGTTTCTGCTTCTTCTTCTCCTGTGTTTTGATCTGGTAATCTGTCAGTAGATGTGTAATACCACCCCCTACAGTATAACACGGGAAGCAGTTAAACATGCAATATTAACCAAGATTCATCATGATTATCATTTTATTCTTTTGGTAGCTCTAGTAAAAATAGCATAGTTAAAAACATGCAGAGCTGCTGTGCTTCATGTGAGTCTCTGTAAAAGAGCTTGTGTTTGTTCATAACTGTGTTTTGGTTTTCATCATTTTTGAAGCTCGACACGGTTGCGTACAGCAGGTGTTTGCAGCGTGTCCTTGTGTGTGAAGCCAGTCCTGCTGTAATGATCACACACGTTTCCCGCGGCACACATCACCACCGCTAGCCAAGATCTATCACCACGCTGTGGGATTCAGTTCCACTGCTCAAAACTTAGCAAACACGTCTTCAAACATCAAAACCGATCATGCATTTACAATCAGCTGCTCATTATCTGAAATAAACCACAACAGCGAGTACAAATACACACGATTATACCATGAATGCCACAACTGGCCAATCACAATCAAGTATTCCAACGCATCATCTAATGCATCATCTATTGTATTCAAATCTGAATGATTATCCTGTTTCTGACCTCGTGTGCATCTAAAGCCTCTCGCCGACGACACTGAAGTGCATCATATATAAGCCTGATCCCAGATCAACACTTGTCAATCAACACATGTACAGTTGAAATGTTTCGGGTCTGTCGGAGAGTTGAAAGGTTTCTTGATCTGAAGCGAATCAAATGAAAGAATAACTGTTGTGCGTCGAACACGCCGGCGTAAAGGTTTTCCTTTTAAGCACTGACAGACTTCAATCCCACTCTTTCATGTTTGATACACACATTTCCATGACCTTTAAATGATCAAAACTTTGCTGATAAACCTGTCGCACACAATCTCCTAAAGTCCTTCTGTCTCTGACGGATAGTTTATACTTTTTAGCAAGTGAAAGTCTTTTAGTGTAATAGTACAAACGTCCGCTCGCGCTTCACGTCTTTCTGCTGTCAAATCTGCACTGATTTTTATCAAGTAAACATAAGAATAGTTGTATATTAGTAATATATCAAGATGAACACTTACTGGACAGAAACAACTCAAGTTTACTTTATTATCCAGACTTAAAAAAAAAAAAATCATGAGTATGAAATATGATCATCAGGCTTTTGAGGAAGGTTTATTTGTTCATCTCTCAATCATCATTCTATTGCATTGCATTATATGCTTTAAAACTACAGAGCTCTGATCATAAAACTAAGCGTTATTTAATATAATATCTTACTAAGACTTATTATTGGCAGATACAGAAAAACGACTGATATTTATATGCATTTTAATCTAAGTATCTGCTATACTGTTTTTAAAGATCTCATTGATTTACTACAAGCATCAGAATTTCATCTTAATTTTTGACCATATAAATATCAGCATCTACACCAAATTTTGTATTTGTATATTGTGTATTTTGCTCAGTTTAAGCCTCTGGATATTATTTCAGTATATTAGCATAGAGCAAATTAATGCTCAACAAAAAAAACTTCTTATATTTTGTCTGAAGGTCCGATAAACTGTTCCATAAAAATACAAAAACCACGTTTTTCTGACTATAATTTCACATGTCAGGCTTTACAAGGGTTAACAAATCTCTCAGTGGTGCATTCTTCCCCCAAAAAATGAAAATAAGGGCCAAAATCATGATGATTCTGGATGTTTTTGTGACAGATGGTGTTGCACAGAGACCCTGGCTGATGAACGAGTGACACGGTGCCACGAATCTGCAGGACAAAACAGCTACAGAACTCATTCTGACATAAATATAAATAAATGCATTTTTAATGGCGGGCGAAAAAATATTTTTACGTGACTATTTTCTCAGTTCACAGGTGTTGCAAAAAATCATTTTGGACCCTGTGTGCAAGCTTAAAAAAATGAAACCCACAAGCCACAATTGTTGAAACATGAACACAATGAAATCTCCATGAGCTTGGGAACAAATGGCACAATGAGTTCGAATCTGAACTTCTTCTACATTGATGGTTGATTTGTTTTACCTGGAGCCTGTTGCAGAACCATATCCGACAGATCCTGCAGGTGTATGAAGAGAACGAGTCCTCCGACACCGAACAGCAGCAGGAACCAGAACGAACACGGCGGCTTAAAGACAGACACACGCAACCTCCTCCGGCCACGGAGAACATCCACCATCTTACAATCCATGAAGAGCATCAACCAAAGAAGCACCTGAGGAACGAGAGAGAGAACATTTCCTCATTTACATACAGAAGAACACTTCAGACAGTTTATCACAAATCTGCATGAAACGAAAGATGCAACAGTCTTTACTTCTCTATAGTGTCATATATCCGAGAACAAATGTGGGCGGGGCTTGATTGTGTCTGTTGGGAATTGATTGGATGGTTTGCTATTGGCTGATCTCATGTGAGTGACAGGTTATAGCCCCGCCCTTGTCATCAGAGAAGAGAAGTTATTCTGATTCAGGATTACGAGGCACACTACATAAATCATTTATAATAAATAATGGTGCAAAATACTTAAATTAACATAATTTGTGGAAAAAATACAATCTATAGTGCAAAAGACAGGATTAATAAATATGGTAATAATAATAGTCAGAAAAGTATATATTTTTATTTAAAACCTTTACACAAAATATTTTGCATACATTTTCATGTGTTTTTTGTTGAGTGTCATATTTGATACATCAGGCTTTTAAGGCTCATAGTCTGATATAGTGAGAATATGGAGTTTCCTAAAAAAGAAAATCAAAATATGCAATTTGGGGCAGATGCTGACATTAATATGACATTCTGATGCTTGTAATGAATCAATGAGATCTTTATATGGATATAAATATCAGTCGTCACTCTATATCTGATAATATCATCTTAGTGATTATTTTTAAATGCTTGGTTTTATGTAGTTTTAAATATATAATGCAATGCAATGCAATGATGATTGAGAGATGAACAAATAAACCATCCTCAAAATCCTGATGATCATATTTAATACTCACGATTTTTCTAAAAAATGATGTCTAGATAATCAAGTACCCATGAGTTGCTTCAGTCCATCTTGCAATATTACTAACAAAGTTAAGAGTAACTGCACCAGAGGCCTAAATAATGCATAACAAGTTATAAAAATCAACAGTGAAACCCTGAATGTGTGCAGATATTAACCAGAACATCAGGAGGAGTTTGAGGATTCGCTCACAAACCAGCAAAACCATCATCAAGTCTCAATGCTGTGGTTTTAAAACATCAACATGACGACGTAATGCATTTCACTTCCCCGAGAGTCAAACCTCTGTTCCGAGTTTACTTTCACGTCATGTTCCTCAGTGTGTAAAATACGTGTGTCGGCATTAAATTATCCCATACCGCTGCACTCGTATTTACAGAAGAAGCTTCACCGAAGTGATGAATGATAGAGGAATAAGCACAAATGCATATAGACTCAACGGCCCATTATCTCAGCGCTGGACGCGAGATCCACAGGCAGAACCGTGAAAACACTGTTTATTTGAGCTGATCTCAGAACAGACGACTGCTGGATATCACCGACAGTAATCAGTGAAAGGCTGCAAAAGAAGATGTGCTTGATTCATTCGTTCTGCTTACTTCTGTTTATACTTACTGGCGGAAAAGACTGGACACACAAACACAAATTGAGCTCTTGCACAATGCAGATAATATCACATTTTTGCCTTGTTATCCAGTCCAAATATGTAAAAATTCTTAAAGTCCCCCTGTAGTCAATCATTTTATCCCTTAAAACTCATCTTTGATCACCAGAATTACATATTTAAAGTTTTTTCCTTGAAAAATATTCCCCATGCCTTAAAATATCTTGAATGTAACTCGACACCCTTGCCTCATTTAGTATGCGTGGTTCTATGAATATGCAAATGAGCCCCGCCTCCACTCACTCACTCAGCTCAGAGATCCACTGGTTGACGATCACACGTTGATCTGATTGGTTACAAGGTCGTTTGTGACGTCAGAAACACGTTCTGCCCATTGGCCTCTGTCCACCATGGCCTCCTAATCATCCCCATATACTGATTGGCTTCTTCACTGTCTCCTCTCCACCAGTAAGCTAGTGTGTGGTGAGCGTTCTGGCGCAATATGGCTGCCGT
>NW_026607399.1:17500-47500 GCF_029890125.1 Rhinichthys klamathensis goyatoka
GATAGATGGATGGATGGATGGATGGATAGACAGATATAAGGATAGATATAAGGATAGATAGATAGATAGAATGATAGATCGATAGAAGGATGGATGGATGGATGGATAAATGGATGGATGGATAGATGGATGGATGGATGGATGGATGGATGGATAAATGGATGGATGGATGGATGGATATAAGGATAGATAGATAGATAGAATGATAGATAGATCGATAGAAGGATAGATGGATGGATGGATGGATGGATGGATGGATAAATGGATGGATGGATATAAGGATAGATAGATAGAATGATAGATAGATCGATAGAAGGATAGAGAGATGGATAGATGGATGGATGGATATAAGGATAGATAGATAGAATGATAGATAGATGGATGGATGGATGGATGGATGGATGGATGGATGGATGGATGGATGGATGGATGGATGGATGGATGGATGGATGGATAGATAGATAAATAGATAAGTAGCAGGGAATGAAATTTTAAGTGCAGTTTTCCAGGTCACCATGATGTCATGGCGTTGCTATGCATTTGCTAGGGTGTTCTGATAAGTTAATAAATGTTGCTAGGGCATTCTGTATATTTGCTCAATGGATCAATATTAAACTTAATTGTGAAAGATGTGCGTACAGCATGACGTCAGTGATCATCGAGGAGTTGCTGGAGTCCTGGACCGCTGGAATACAGCAGCTCTTCTGCATCTGATATGTGTATGTGTGTGTGTGTGTGTGTGTGTGTGTGTGTGTGTGTGTGTGTGTGTGTGTGTGTGTGTGTTGCTGATGGAGGCGTTCTCTGAAGCGGTTCAGTATAGATCCGGCCACAGGCGGACTGCAGGATCCACGCAGCGACAGAACACTGTAGCCACCAGTCACAGGTCATTAACTGAAGGCTGACTGATACAACTGTTGTTTGGGCCTCTTTTTCCACTTTTGTAGTTGCTAGTGCATCAAACAAAGCACCAATCTTGAAGTGTCCATATTATGCCATTAAATACATTTCTAATTTTGTTTCTGAGGTCTCATACAATATGTTTACCTTCATCCAAGGTAAAAAAAACACTGTTGTGATTGGTCTACTCTGCTCTGATTGGTCAAATGGCCCCGTCTGCTGTGATTGGTCAGAAAGCAAATGCTCATTATCATATCTGAATCTCATCTCTTGATCACAATTTAGTTTCTTATGTCTCATATAATATGTTCACATTCATCCAGGGTCCAAAAACACTTTAATTTTCTCATCATATACTGTAATTTCAGCATCAGCTCTTTTCTCTCAGTGTCTGAAACGCTTCAGTCTCTCTAAGCTCCGCCTCTCTGAGAGCTGCTCTGCTGTGATTGGCCAGAAAGCAAACGCTCATTATCATATCTGAATCTCCGCTCTTGATCACAGTGATACGAACAGTAACGATGGCGTGGGTTTCACCGTATCAATCTCAGAAAACAGCGTCTTCTCGACACGAACAACACGAGCCGAACTCTTCCAGTCTCAGATACACTACAGTGTTTGAGGGCGGAGCTAAGAGACGCTGCTCAGCCAATCAACACCACAGGCTGGCATTATGCTAATGAGTTACAACCCTACGCGTGTTCAGCATTAAGTGAGAGTGAATTACTGACGACTCGTTTCAGAATCACGTCTTTCTTTTAGGAGACAAAACTACATTTATCTGCACTCTGATCTTTAAAACTTTCCAGATCTTTTACACTCACACACAGCTCTACACACACTGCATGAAAGGGAATATCTGCAAAGGCACTTTAAGTATCAACTTCTCACGCAGAACAAAAACACTTTTTCTCAGCATCGTACAGCAAACAAATGAACAAATCACCTTTCTGCTCGTGTTTTGCCGATAACGTTCAGCTTAAACTACACCTCTGATTCTCACATATATAAAAGCGACAGTGTAAATATAATGAGCACTAAAGGCACAGGCTTGTTTTGCACTCGTGTTTAAAGTGTCTCAATTATGCAACAGCAACTCAAACTCTTTTCTGTTAGCAGGTCCTGAGCGCCAATGAACGGAGGAAGGAGATTTAAACAAGAGAGAGAATAATAGACGAGCACTTTGGATGTGGGGAGCGGCGTTGACCCAGATACTGTCTCTCCTGCGGGACTGATGTTACAGCAATCCCAACACCGGCTCGACCGGCTCGATACACACGTCTGAAGACATGAAGACTCGTCCAGGACTTTCTCATTACGAGAATAACATGAAATCAAGACTGAAATTTGGTTTCATATCCATTATGAACGATTCATCAGTGCATAAAATTAGCGATGCAATGAAATTTCACTGAAAACGTTTTGAAATGTGCCAAAATCATGGAAAGAAATAGTGACATGGATTAATTAGCACTCTCCGAAGAAGCTTTCTCGGTTGTATCGGTCTTTATTACGTGCACGATTAAAAAAAAAAACTAAACCAAATTAGCAAGAAAGATAGAAAGATATATTGTGAACGATTCATCAGTGCATAAAATGAATAAAGCACTGAAATTTCACCAGCCGAAAACTTGGTTTTACCGAAAAAGTTTTAAAATATGCCAAAATCATTGAACGAAATAGTAACATGGGTTAATTAGCACTCTCTGAAGCTTTTTCGGTTGTATCGGTCTTTATTACGTGCACAATTTAAAAAAAAAATTAGAAAAAAAAAAATATATATATATATATATAAAAAATGATATATATAGATTATCATATATACACTCACCGGCCACTTTATTAGGTACACCTGTCCAACTGCTCGTTAACACTTAATTTCTAAGCAGCCAATCACATGGTGGCAACTCAGTGCATTTAGGCATGTAGACATGGTCAAGACAATCTCCTGCAGTTCAAACCGAGCATCAGTATGGGGAAGAAAGGTGATTTGAGTGACTTTGAACGTGGCATGATTGTTGGTGCCAGAAGGGCTGGTCTGAGTATTTCAGAAACTGCTAATCTACTGGGATTTTCACGCACAACTATCTCTAGGGTTTACAGAGAATGGTCCGAAAAAGAAAAAACATCCAGTGAGCGGCAGTTCTGTGGGCGGAAATGCCTTGTTGATGCTAGAGGTCAGAGGAGAATGGCCAGACTGGTTCGAGCTGATAGAAGGGCAACAGTGACTGAAATAACCACTCGTTACAACCGAGGTATGCAGCAAAGCATTTGTGAAGCCACAACACGCACAACCTTGAGGCGGATGGGCTACAACAGCAGAAGACTCCACCGGGTACCACTCATCTCCACTACAAGTAGGAAAAAGAGGCTACAATTTGCAAGAGCTCACCAAAATTGAACAGTTGAAGACTGGAAAAATGTTGCCTGGTCTGATGAGTCTCGATTTCTGTTGAGACATTCAGATGTTAGAGTCAGAATTTGGCGTAAACAGAATGAGAACATGGAACCATCATGCCTTGTTACCACTGTGCAGGCTGGTGGTGGTGGTGTAATGGTGTGGGGGATGTTTTCCTGGCACACTTTAGGCCCCTTAGTGCCAATTGGGCATCGTTTAAATGCCACGGCCTACCTGAGCATTGTTTCTGACCATGTCCATCCCTTTATGGCCACCATGTACCCATCCTCTGATGGCTACTTCCACCATGTCACAAAGCTCTAATCATTTCAAATTGGTTTCTTGAACATGACAATGAGTTCACTGTACTAAAATGGCCTCCACAGTCACCAGATCTCAACCCAATAGAGCATCTTTGGGATGTGGTGGAACGGGAGATTCGCATCATGGATGTGCAGCCGACAAATCTGCCGCAACTGTGTGATGCCATCATGTCAATATGGACCAAACTCCCTGAGGAATGCTTCCAGCACCTTGTTGAATCTATGCCACGAAGAATTGAGGCAGTTCTGAAGGCAAAAGGGGGTCCAACCCGTTACTAGCATGGGGTACCTAATAAAGTGGCCGGTGAGTGTATATATTTTTAAAAAAAAAGTAAATGCATATTACATTATATTTTTAACCTGACGTCTTCATTATTTAATGTATGTTTGAATAAATCTAACCGTTTAAACAACAAATTGGAGTAGACACAATTATATAATTAAAAAAGTTGTTAAGAAAACTGCTTTATTTGCAATTTAAATGTCTATATACAACTTTTATTTGAGTGTTGATTATTAAATAAATTTGATTAATTTAATGAACTCCTCAATTTCTGTTTCCACATTAAATATCATTTTTCACTTAGAAATATGATTAATTTATAAATAAACTGTATATTATGTGGAGCTGGAAAACAGCCAATACACCAGTTGAATTAAACTAATTTAATTCTGCATCTTCTTTCCATTACAACTTCAAATACTTTTTTCACTTCAACAAACTGGAACATGGTATGCTAATGCAATTTATTATTGAAATGGCACAATATTGCAAACAAAAAGAGGAATTAAACTGATCATCATGTTTTACAGAGGAAAAAATAGAAAGATGAACACAAGCCTCACTGAGCAATGACAAACTTTAGCTCTTTATGAACATCTAAACTTATGATTATTAGATCTGAAGTGTCTGAGCTTGACAAGAGCAGATTTCATTTGAATAGACATACTTTCTTAATTACAACATGAGCATATTAATTTTTTATAAGAGCAGAACCAAATTCAAGTGTGAAATTCCCAGGGTTATTATAGTTAACTAAAACCATAAAGAAATGTTACTTGATATAAAATAAAATCTGAAATAAAGTATTACAAAATTATTTTATTTCAACTAGTTGCCATTACAAATTTTCTCATTAAGTTTAGTTTAACTTAAAATAACTAAAACTGAAATAGAATTATTTAACAACAATAGAATTAATATAGAATTATTTATTATTTATTTAAATTAAAATGTAAATTATTATTTAATAGAATTAATATAGAATTATTTAACAACAACAAAAAACTACATAAACATATTTAAAAAATATTTGAAATAAAATAAATGTTGAGATAAATTATTTGAAAAAAAAAAACTTATTTTATTTTGCCACGGTAAATTTCATTTGGTTTAACCCTCTGGGGACCAGAAACGCGCCGGCGCGTTTTGCTCGTTTTTTTTCACATAGCAGAAAAATAGACTTAAAGTACTACCATCATTTCTGTTCATATAGAGTTAAGAAATATGAGAAAATAATCTGTTAAATGTCTACTTTTTTATGTGCCCACATACAATCGAAATAAAATATTGTGCTTTTGTAAAATAAAGAAAATAAACAGGGTGTGCGTTCTGCCTCTCGGTCACCGTGAACTTTTTTTCTGGAGCACGTCTCTAATCTTCAACACAACTCAGCTAATACTATTCACCCAGCCATAAGCAATATATCTTTTAAATCATTTGAGTTTGTACTTTTAAATGATCCGATTCAAAACTAAAATTATTATTCTCCGTTTATGTCATCTATATAAAAAGAGAGACGTGTCAGCCCATCTCATTATCGTTCTCTCAGCTGATTATCTGTGGTAATGTGACACGCCTACGGAGAGCACGCGCTATTCAAACGCAAATATGTGAAGCAACACATTGAGACGCGTTAACGCCCATGAACTCTGAAAACACACATTATTTTTTAGTCAGATTAATCTACTGTCGTCTTGCGCGGCTATATGTGGAACAATCCTGGGACATTTACCACTGGGTTATTTTCACTTCGAGGATGAACAGATTCAGCTGAGAAGTAAGTGTTTTTTGCAAGTGCTTTGTTCTAATCGCGATATAGAATAACGTAGTGTCTGTAAACGGAAAAATAGCATACTGTTAAATGTGAATCATGTTTGTGTCACACAGTTTGTGTGTGTGTGTGTGAATGAATGAATGAACGCACAGATACGCACTGTTACAGACTAAATAACAGACAACATTTCGTTGACTCGTTTTGGATAAAGTTTTTACTCTAAAATAGACATCAAATAAGCTTTTTTAGGAGTTTCTGCTCATATGTTAAATATATAGTATGTTTTGTCAATAAACTAATCAACTAAGATGTTATAGTGTTTGTTCAAGCTATATCAAAATAATGAATCCTCAACTTTGAAATATGTATGATCAAACTAAGACATTTATGGAGAAAGACAATTTTCTTTTCAAGATGTTTCCAACTCTAACTTTGAACTGAAATAAAACCATGTCTATATGGTGAAGGGTGTGTGATAGAAGTGTCCAGACGTATGCACCCTGTATTTTCCTTATAATATCCAAACAATCTAAAAGCCATTCTTTTTTAAATCTCCTCATTCTTTGTGCAAGGCTCCTGTAATGATATGGCCTGATAGCACCTAATAGGGCCATTATGGGAGGGTCTTTGTCTTTCTCAGGTGTGGAATGCCATACATATTAATGAGAGATCAAGCCTCCTGCATAAAGCTTTCTCAAACAAAACACGTCATTAAAAATGTAAAAGACTTTATTGACTTATCTGAATGAGTAGTCAGGATGATTCTCACATAGTTTTGGAGCAAATATTCTAGGCTATGTGATACAATTTTCAAAAGTCTTGTGAAGAAATAATCAATATGTGTTTTGTGGTCTTATTTCAGCAACTTTCATTTTTATTTTTTTCAATAACCACGCATAAACATTATTCTATTAAAAATACAAACATGTACATACATGTTGCTCAGATCTCATGGTAGCCAAGTTTGTGCTATATAGAGTGAATTTACACCTTTGCCATTAACATGTTTATAAATAACTGAAAAAAGCACAAATGTCAGTGCATGTCAAAACATCCCAAGGGCCCCAAAAACACTCTGGTCCCCAGAGGGTTAACTTAAAATAACTAAAACTGAAATAGAATTATTTAACAAACAAAAACTACATAAACATACTTAAAAAATACTTTAAATAAAATAAATGTAGAAATAAAGTATTTAAAAAAACATATTTGATTTTGCCAAAGCAAATTTTCTCTTATTTAGTTTAACTTAAAATGATTAAAACTGAAATCAAATTAATAATATATATTTTTAAACATATATATTTTTAAAAAACGAATAAAAACTTGCAACAAAATTCCCAAAATTATATAGCCTAGATATAATTATAAATAACTATAATAGATATATAATACAATGCTATAATAATATGATTATTTTAGTAAAGCACACGGCTGAAATGAGGAATCACTGGATACTAAACTTCCCAAAAATGCTGCCGGCCTGAAAGCGGATGAATTATTAATTACCGAATCTGTGCGATGGCGCTGGAACGACACACTCCACCTGTCCCTCCCCTCCGAAATGAAATTAGACAAATCAAATTGTACATTTTCATATAAATTAGCGTCCGGCTGCCGAGGGTCTGTCTCTCCTGTTGGTTAGTTGGCAGCGCCGCGACATTTGCAGTTTGATATATAAATAGGCCCCATAAATCTGGAAGTGTCTGAGATCTGGCACAGGCGAGAGGGGATTTCTAAATCACAATCCGCTGGTCTGATGCCAGACTCATCAGTCAATATGAGCCGAAGCCTGTCTGTGCCAAACGCCAAACACACTCGCTGAGCTTCTCCTGCGGGGAACATCCTCGTCTTGAAGAGGAGACGTTTGACTCCAGCCTGATCATGAATTCTAATATAAGTCCATGAAAAATTCATATGGAAAAACTCTGGCTTTTGTCTTCACTTCGTAACGTCTTAACACGTTTAATTAAAATTAATTCAAAAGCCACACTAATGTCCCCTCTTGCTCTTTTCTGGACAAAACTGAATTTGAAAGGAAATATGATTCAGTGTGCATAACTTATCTGTGGAGTTGCAGCGTGTGATATTTGCTCATGGAACAGCTGAGAGACAAAATCAATGTGTGGAACAAATCAATTTGCATTTGCAAATGTCACGGACACCCAGGTCAAGGCCACCAGCAGGTTAAAGGTCACCAGCAGGTTAAAGGGATAGTTCACCCCAAAATGTAAATTCTGTCAGTATTTACTCTCCCTCGTGTTGTTCAACCCCGTAAGACTTTAGTTCATCTTCAGGACACAAATTAAGATATTTGTGATTAAATCTGAGAGCTGGATCACTCCTCCATAGGCTTCTAAGGGATCGAAACTGGCCGGCCCAGAAAGTTATGAAAGACATCGTTAAAATAGTCCGAGTGACTACAGCGGCTCTATTATTGGCCAGCATCACACACACATGACCAGCGTCGGCCAATAGTGAGCCTGTGTGTGACGTACAACCCAGAAGCGCTGCGCTGTTACACTACGTGAAATCTCACGGCCCACAGAGAAGGAAATGAATAGTTGAATAAAGTCGTTATTTTTGTTTGTTTTTTGCGCACAAAAAGTATTCTCGTCACTTGATAAACTTAAGGTTGAGCCACTGTAGTCACTCGGACTATTTTAAACATTTTCTTTACTAATTTTCTGGGTCGGCAAGTTTCAATCCCTAAAATAGAAAAATATTAACTAATTCAAAGAATAATAAAAAACTAAAAAAAACTATAATGATATTTCAATTATACTAAAATAACCCTGGCCAGACAGAAAGAAAAAACCTAGCAACCATATTTCAACATGTTTAAAAACACAAAACAACCACACTTAGCAACGACATACAAAAAAGAAGAGTCTCTTTAATATCTCATTTATTTCTTTAGACAGTGATGAGATTAAATGGACCTTCTCAAATATTCCTCTCTCAAACTCTGATGATAAAATCCAGCATCAAACGTCAGATCTCTGACCATGTCTTTACATTCATTATAGTTCTATACTCTCCCTGAAGGACAACTACTGACTCATTTGTGCTTTATTATTTCTCCCACAAAGTGATCCTTAAAAAAATTATAACTGAGATCTCCATTAAGTCTCCCTGAGATATGAAAGAGCCACATGTTTTTCCTCTGGGATGCATGTGGCAAGAGAACGGCGCTTCTCGTGGCTGTAATACAGTGGTGTTGTGATGGGGAATTATGACAGTAATGGATCACTGATGACAGATGATGGTCCGGTCACAGTTCTGCTCTGAAACCTGATCAAACGCACTTTATCCAGACCTACAGTCGCCTGAACTGGGCTTATAATGGGGTTTGTATCGCACAATTACACAGAGTGTGTGTGTGAGAGAGAGAGAGAGAGAGAGAGAGAGAGAGAGAGAGAGAGAGAGAGAGAGAGAGAGAGAGAGAGAGAGAGAGAGAGAGAGAGAGAGAGAGAGAGAGAGAGAGAGAGAGAGAGAGAGAGAGAGAGAGAGAGAGAGAGAGAGAGAGAGAGAGAGAGAGAGACTTTTGGGGTCTCTTTTATTTTACAAAAATACTTTCCTTACAATCTAAAAAAATTTAAAACAGAAACATAATATACCATAGACATAAATGTAACAATAAACCATATGTAATAATAAAGGAAATAAATAAATAAATAATAATGTAAAAAAAAAAAAGAGAGAGCGAGAGAAATGCTCTCTTGCTGATTAGGGTAAAACATTCACCAATTTACGGACATTAGTAGATCACATCTCAGACAAGTATAGATAGATAGATAGATAGATAGATAGATAGATAGATAGATAGATAGATAGATAGATAGATAGATAGATAGATAGATAGATAGATAGATAGATAGATAGATAGATAGATAGATAGATAGATAAAGAGCATGGATGGATGGATGGATGGATGGATGGATGGATAGATAAGAGGATGGATGGATAGATAAGAGGATGGATAGATAGATAAGAGGATGGATGGATGGATGGATGGATGGATGGATGGATGGATGGATGGATGGATGGATGGATGGATGGATGGATGGATGGATGGATGGATGGATGGATGGATGGATGGATGGATGGATGGATGGATGGATGGATAGATAGATAGATAAGAGCATTGATGGATGGATGGATAGATAGATAGATAGATAGATAGATAGATAGATAGATAGATAGATAGATAGATAGATAGATAGATAGATAGATAGATAGATAGATAGATAGATAGATAGATAGATAAGAGCATTGATAGATAGATAGATAGATAGATAGATAGATAGATAGATAGATAGATAGATAGATAGATAGATAGATAGATAGATAAGAGCATGGATGGATGGATGGATGGATGGATGGATAGATAGATAAGAGGATGGATAGATAGATAAGAGGATGGATGGATGGATGGATGGATGGATGGATGGATGGATGGATGGATAGATAAGAGCATTGATGGATGGATGGATGGATAGATAGATAGATAGATAGATAGATAGATAGATAGATAGATAGATAGATAGATAGATAGATAGATAAGAGCATTGATGGATGGATGGATGGATGGATAGATAGTAGAGGTGTAACAAAGTTGATTCGTGATCCATACGGTTCGGTTGCATGTGATTTGTGGATTAATTGCAAAAACAGTTGAGAAAGAATGGGATGTGTATGATAATATTGGACCCGTGCAGCTCTTAAAGTGACAGCAGATTATTGTCATTCATGTTGATCATACAACACACAGCTTCAACAAAGATTCATCTATATTTCATCTGTACAGTGGACATTATACAGTGTTATTTTACATTCATTCAATTATTACATTTCTGTACCTGATACTTCTGCTAGAGCTTTCTTCATCTGTAACTTTGAATTTTGTATTTATTTATGCTTGTAATTTGTCTATTTGTTCTTATTTTATTACTGTCTGCTCACATGTCTTTAACAAAGTTTGAACTTTATTAGAGAAGCTAGAAGTTTTTGGATGGATGGATGGATGAAAAGAAAGATGGATGATAGAAGGATGGATATTCTATTTATTTATCCATCCATCCTTCTATCATCCATCTTTATTTTCATCCATCCATGAATGACTAGAAAGATGGATGGATGGATGGATGAATAGATTGATGGATAGATGGATGAATGAATAGAAGGATGGATGGATGTGTTTTTTGAAAAAATTTTTGAATATTTTATTGTGATCAGTCAATCAGGGGTGTGTTTCCCGTACACCGCCGTAACACGCTGCTTCACTATTACAGTAAGACGCATCGTTGGAGAAATCTGGACTGCGTTTCCCGAAAGCATCGTTAGCCAACTATGGTCGCAAGTTCTGTCGTTATCATCAGTTCAACGAGTCGTGTTTCCCGAAACCATCGTTCCACCGAACACTCGCGAACAGCATCGCAGAGGTGTGTGTGTGTGTGAGCGACAGATCTCGAGCTGTGGTTAGAAGCAGAGTTTCTAGTTTGCATGACATGTGGACTCAATAAATCCTGATCTTGAGCAAAATAAGCAAGCGGACAATCATATATCATTTATTTAGTATACATACAAAAATGTAATTTATATCTTTGAGTTTGTCAAGATATTTAAAGCACCGTTTTTGTAGAGTGCACATGTGTGAACGAGCTCTAGTGTGTAAGAAAGAGCCTATGATTGAATTTGGAAATAGAGCAAAATAACTAAGAAGAATGAGAGATAGTACTCAGATGCATGTCTGTAATTTATAGCAAAACATCTAGCGTTAATTCGATCTCAAACAGATTCATTAAAAGTAGTTATTACTCCACCAAGTGCGTGACATCATTAACCAACATGTATGAACGACCAATTTGCACCAGTCGAGGAACCAGTCGAGACTAGCTAAGCTGGAGTGTGCTTCCCGTACAACGCCGTAACTCGATGCATCATTGAGGAAATGAACTAGCTAGTCTCGACTGGTTCCCGAAACCGTATTGTCGCAAATTGGTCGTTCATACACGTTGGTTAATGACGTCACGCACTTGGTGGAGTAATGAATGTGCGCCGGCTCAAAGTTGCAAGTGTGCTTTTTCCGCTCACATGCGATAGGGGGGTGCGAAACGACCACCATTCAGCCCGAAAAGAGTAATATAACCATTCCAATGACTCCGAAGCTGTTCGGTTGAGGTAAAAAACCTGCATAGTTCACCTTTAAAATATAGGGTGCATAAGTCAGGACACCCCAAAGTTAAATTCCCATAGAGGCAGATTTATATTTTTTAACTCTTTAACTTTAACTATTAAATTTAATAACTTTTTAACAGTTATTTCATGGATCCAGGACACTCTGCATCCTGATAAAGTTCCCTCGGCCTCTGGAATTAAAATATCCGCACATCATCACACACCCTTCACCACACCGAGATCGGCATGGGGTATTTCCAGAAGATCATCTCTCAATGCAAATCAAACCAGCTATCAGGCTAACTGAAATAACACCATGCCAATCTCTAGGTGTGGTGAAGTGTGTGTGATGAAGTGGGGATATTTTAATTCCAATTTTAATTTAATGAACTGATTATAATATGGAAATTTGTAATACTTTATTTTAATACATATTGTGTATGTATATATATATATATGTGTGCGTGTATATACATACATAATATACAAATATATATATATATATATGTGTGTGTGTGTGTGTGTGTGTGTGTGTGTGTGTGTGTGTGTGTGGGTTACATATAAAACACTATAGTATTTTCTTTTACATGCTACGAGTCCTGAATGACTCTTCGGCTGCACTGTGTTGCTGAACCAACGAATCCGAGTCGGACATTTGATCCAAACCTCAGCAGCCAGATGTGTAATTGGGTTTGACTTTACACCGCAAGGCCCGTCAATTCTAGTAAACCGAAGTGAAGCAGACCTGAGAGAGTCCGCCTGATGTCAAAGTCAATGCAAACACACACACAACTGTCAGGAAAGACCCGCTTCTGTCCGTCTTCCAAACACAGCAGATGTTTGCCACCAAACGGATGATTTACAGCGATAACTCAACACTCAACACTCAACCCAGAACAAGCTAAAATCCAATAGGTCAAATACACATTCACTGTAAACAAATATTGTTGGTTTAACTTGAAAAAGTAAGTTACCTGATTGCCCTAAAATTTGAGTTCATTGAAATTAAATATTTGAGAAAATACAATGAAGGACATTGGTTTAATTAATAGAAAAACTCAAAATAGTATGTTATCTGAACCACATTAATTATCTTGAAGTTGATTTGACAAAAGAAAAAAAGGGTTGAAGACACCAATCACAGAGCTCAAAAGGCATGATTGACAGGTCAACTATCCAATCAGATGGCTTTCCCACTTTTCACCAAGAACTAAAGCACATTCAATAAGCGCCTGGAGTAAATCAGCTTTGCAAACCTCTCAGCGATAATGCGGGAATGTATTGAACCTTTTAATAATTACTTAAATGGACGAGACTGTGTAAGTCTGTGTGACCTTGCAATGTCCATCTCGCTTTTGTGGTTTACAGATTAACTAAATGTACAATGGACCCATGTATTGAATGGTCATTCAATCAATGGCCGTAATGCTTTTAGGTAATGAAAAATATAATGGTGTGTTGCATATGAATGCCGGGCCCCAATGAGCACTATAACCGACCTTACACACAGACCTAACAGAGTCTTGCAGCACAACCAGGAGAAAAACGCCATTTTCTGAGGAAAACTGATGCTGTGGGTGGTCGTTTACGAAGCAAAGTCAAAAGTCTCAAAAACTTTAGCAGTGTTTGCTGATGAACAGAATGAGAAATCAACACATCCGTTTGTTCCGCTCGTGTGAGCCAGCAGACGCACATCATATTTCAAAATTCAAATCGCACCAAAATTAGACTCTCGGATTAGAATTTATGATTATTAGAATTATGAAATAAAGATCATTCTGTACGGGTCCTTAAAGCTCCAGTCCGTAACTTTTTTAAGTTAAAAATAATCCAAAATAATTATATTAAAAAAAACTTATTCTGCCAGTGGTCAAAACTATCTGCTTGCCATAGCTAGATTCAAAACGGTTAGCTTGTAATAATGATTTTAATTCCAGTGGTACTGGTGGGTTTCAGCGGGAAATTCGAGCAAGTCTTTGCGTCATGACGTCACACCCGTACACATAAAGAAGGAGTTTCGGCTAGCCGGCTATACTGCGCGTGACGAGATGTTTAAAGGGGTCATATAATGCCATTTTTGTACAAGCTAATATGATTCTATAGGGTCTAAATTAAAAGTTTGTAATATACTTTAATTAAAAATTCTCATTAATATTGTAAGAAAACACTTATTTTACCTGGTCAAAAACAGCTCTGTTTTCAGCACGCCGTTTCAGTGCATATGACTTTAAATGATCATGAGCTTTGCTGACTCCGCCCCTCTGTTCTGTGCGTACACCGTTTGTAACACAATAACACAATAACCATAACGCGTTGTTCAGTATAAACGTGGAATTATGAATTATATTGAGAACGTCACACATAGAAAACATGCCGTAATGTACCCTGACTGAGTGTAAACCTTAGACGCATTCATCGTGAAGCGTGCAGCTAGCGATTTGCAAAGATTAATATATTAATATAAAGTTTAATAAAACGTTTCACTCACTTCCGTTCTTCTGGCGGTTCAGCAGGAACACGAATATCTGGTACCGATCCTTTTTAGCAAAGCTTCTTAGCAAATCCAGCTTTATACTGACCCTCGTTTATAAAGCAGTCTGCTGTGAAATGATTCGCGCAAACATGAGAGCATTGACGTTGCTCGTGGGGAATATTCCCTTCGAAAACAAAACTCAGCCACTGCGTCTTCAGCGGTTCGGATTTAGGAACATTAAAAATGACTGTGTTCGTTTTGAAAAACAGCCTTTACCAGTTGATCTACGAACGCCGATCCAAGTGCGCTGGTGAGATGTGAACGAGCTATAAGTTGTGATAAGGTGAGCGCGAACAGCAGGCTTGGATCGGCGTTCGTAGATCGACTGGTAAAGGCTGTATTTCAAAGATGGCTTCTGCCTGTATACGCGAAGTTGACTGTATGTTTAAAATATCTTCTTATTAAACTGTCTGGACACTTACACAGTTCTCAATGCTTCGGTTTGAAGGTAGGGACCCTCATTATGCTACCGTGTTAGTGTGGGGCTATTTTGAGCCTTGTTAGTGGTATTAACAAGCGATTTTTATTTGTCATTGATCTATGCCCAATATACTAGCGTTATACTAGCCTGGTAATACCAGACTCTGCTACTTCACTTTGCTTCGTACACAGAGTCTGGGATAGCATAATAGAGAAGTGTTTTCTCTCTCGCTAGGGGGCGCGTACTGAAGTTTAAAATCATTGGTTACCCGTAAGCCAATCAGATAAGTTTGTTTATGACGTATGTTATGCGCCGACACAGCCATCGAACCACAGACATCATGCATCGAACTCAAATCTATGATCGAACTTCCACTGTAAACACTTGATGATGCGAGCGAAATACCCGAGTGAACATGGCTGTAAACGACTTTTTTGATCTGTGAGTAATGTAATAGAATGACTGCTGCGCTTGACAGG
Organism: Rhinichthys klamathensis goyatoka; assembly: GCF_029890125.1. Taxonomy (NCBI): domain Eukaryota; kingdom Metazoa; phylum Chordata; class Actinopteri; order Cypriniformes; family Leuciscidae; genus Rhinichthys; species Rhinichthys klamathensis. The sequence goes on from NW_026607399.1 coordinate 32,786, forward strand.
GCACAAACGAGCAGAGAGAGAGAGAGAGAGAGAGAGAGAGAGAGAGAGAGAGAGAGAGAGAGAGAGAGAGAGAGAGAGAGAGAGAGCCCCGGCCGCGCGCGCGCACTCCCACGTCTACAAACAACACGAGCGCTGTCTTGCTCTCTCTCCCTCGCGCATATTCATAAAAATCAATCGACACAAGATAGTAAGAGGTCGGAAGACCGCGGTTTCACGTGGAGCATTTGGAGATTTTTAGAGATTATAGACTCTAGGAACAACATCTCAATGAACAACATCTCAACTATAAAGGCCTGTCTCATATAAGTTAGACGCCTATCTCAAGTACAAGCCGGTGCAGTTCGACGATTTGGGCAAATAAAAGCCCGGGCTATTATTTGAAGTTTTACGGTATTTAAGACCTGGAAAAGAAAGGAGACACTGACCTGTCTAAAGACTGACGATCGGTAATAGTTGATAAATTGAACTTTTCCCAAAGGGAGTAGGGCCACAACATCACCTCCATTCAAAATGTTTAATACACACTCTTCGTGTTCGGGCTTCAGTTTGCTAATGCCGGGAATATTCTCCACAACAGAGCGAATTGCATCCGCGTCTCCATATCAGCGGTCGTTTTCGATTTCCCTGACCTAATCTTAAACACGGCGCTTACCGACTACGTCACGGCTTTCAGCCCGCCCTCTGTTCGTTGATTGGCCGGCTGTTTTCAGGCCGGTGGAAAACAGAAAGATAGGCTGCTATCTCAGACTGACTACAGGAGCGAAATGAAATTAGCGGAAGTAGGAAGTCTGACGTAGTCAGGCTAGCGTTATACTAGCTTTATAGGCTAAACTATTTTTAGAGATAAAACTATTTACATTCGATAATCATGAAAACAAATCTCAGATAACGGTTGACTAGGTAACAATGTGTAATTAGACCAAAGGTTCATTTTGCGCCGGAGTTCTCCTTTAATGTCTATGGCGAGTCACGCAGGCACTGGGCTACACCGCAGCCGAGACGACCCCGGGATAAAATAGTCCGAATATAAACACTTATTATAGGCGTACCGTAGTGATTCAGAATAAGTCAAAAACACGGTTTGGAAAATGGATTCATGATGTAGCCTACTCGTTCATTTTGAAGATAAGTTACGGACTGCAGCTGCTGATACAACGGCGTTCTGTTGCTCAAGCGTCCACTCGCACAAATGCGACCACATAACATTTTAACTCGCACATTCTCAAAAAATGGTCGCATATGCGACCAATTTGGTCGCAGTCTGGAACCCTGATTTCTTCACTGGAAACCCCAAAAGAGACTCTCTGTCACGTGTTAGCAGGGACGAAGAGAGGTGTGAATCCAGTTGCAGCAATATTTATTGAAAATGAAAACAAACATAATCCATCCAATTAGAGTGTCAGAAGCAGGAACATGAAACACAATAAATGAGCAGGAATGGAACAGCTTCACACAACATGCAAAGACACCGGCTGACAAACCAAGACTGAAACACTGGGGAATTTATACACGGGATAACAAGAGGTTAACAAGGCACACCTGAAACGGATTCATCTAAACAAGGGCAAACAGAAACTAAACAGGAGGGAGAAGTAATGATATAAGGAGACATTTCAAAATAAGAGTCCACAACAAGGAACCATGATACAAGGTTCATTACACTCTCCAAAGAATGAAATTGGTCATTATTTTGCTGATCTCTCTCTCCACTGATCAAATGCAGCCCAGCAAAGCTGATTACGCAATAAAAAGTGGGCTCATATAAGTCAGTTACATGTCATTAACAGAAGCAGGGAGAGATTCTGAACCACCATCCTCTCGGTGTCACTCTCTCGCACATGCTGAACGCACACGTTGGTGTGATGAGATCTGATGTGGCGTTCAGTCGGAACATTACACACCTGCTGAAGGGGCTCTGGGCTCTTTACGAGAGGGGAATAATTCATGACACTCAAACAAAAGATGTCCAATATTCATGCCATCACACATTAACAGGACAGTAGATGAGCTGCACACACAGAACCCCTCTGATCAGTCGATGATACACACATTTTCAGGAACAGTCACTGGTAAAACATCTCCTCTTAAAAAAATATATATTTATATTTTGCTTGCAAAATTGTTTCATAAGAATACTTTGAACACTTTAGAAAAGCCAACAATAGATTAGTGTTATCATTAACTAAAACTAATACAATTAAAAATCCACAACCCCTACTGCTGATTGGCTCACTCTCTCTCCTCCCCCATCATGAGTGGACACACCCCCTACTGCTGATTGGCTCACTCTCTCTCCTCCCTCATCATGAGTGGACACGCCCCCTACTGCTGATTGGCTCACTCTCTCTCCTCCCCCATCATGAGTGGACACACCCGCTACTGCTGATTGGCTCACTCTCTCTCCTCCCTCATCATGAGTGGACACGCCCCCTACTGCTGATTGGCTCACTCTCTCTCCTCCCCCATCATGAGTGGACACGCCCCCTACTGCTGATTGGCTCACTCTCTCTCCTCCCTCATCATGAGTGGAAACACCCCCTACTGCTGATTGGCTCACTCTCTCTCCTCCCTCATCATGAGTGGACACACCCCCTACTGCTGATTGGCTCACTCTCTCTCCTCCCCCATCATGAGTGGACACACCCCCTACTGCTGATTGGCTCACTCTCTCTCCTCCCCCATCATGAGTGGACACGCCTCCTACTGCTGATTGGCTCACTCTCTCTCCTCCCCCAATCATGAGTGGACACGCCGCCTACTGCTGATTGGCTCACTCTCTCTCCTCCATCATGAGTGGACACGCCCCCTACTGCTGATTGGCTCACTCTCTCCTCCCCCATCATGAGTGGACACGCCCCCTACTGCTGATTGGCTCACTCTCTCTCCTCCTCCATCATGAGTGGACACGCCCCCTACTGCTGATTGGCTCACTCTCTCTCCTCCATCATGAGTAGACACGCCCCCTACTGCTGATTGGCTCACTCTCTCCTCCCCCATCATGAGTGGACACGCCCCCTACTGCTGATTGGCTCACTTTCTCTCCTCCTCCATCATGAGTGGACACGCCCCCTACTGCTGATTGGCTCACTCTCTCTCCTCCTCCACCATGAGTGGACACGCCCCCTACTGCTGATTGGCTCACTCTCTCTCCTCCTCCTCCACCATGAGTGGACACGCCCCCTACTGCTGATTGGCTCACTCTCTCTCCTCCATCATGAGTGGACACGCCCCCTACTGCTGATTGGCTCACTCTCTCTCCTCCTCCACCATGAGTGGACACGCCCCCTACTGCTGATTGGCTCACTCTCTCTCCTCCTCCACCATGAGTGGACACGCCCCCTACTGCTGATTGGCACACTCTCTCTCCTCCTCCATCCTGAATGGACACGCCCCCTACTGCTGATAGGCTCTCTCTCTCCTCCCCCATCATGAGTGGACATGCCCCTACTGCTGATTGGCTCACTCTCTCTCCTCCCCCATCATGAGTGGACACGCCCCCTACTGCTGATTGGCTCACTCTCTCTCCTCCCCCATCATGAGTGGACACACCCCCTACTGCTGATTGGCACACTCTCTCTCCTCCCCCATCATGAGTGGACACACCCCCTACTGCTGATTGGCACACTCTCTCTCCTCCCCCATCATGAGTGGACACGCCCCCTACTGCTGATTGGCTCACTCTCTCTCCTCCCCCATCATGAGTGGACACACCCCCTACTGCTGATTGGCACACTCTCTCTCCTCCCCCATCATGAGTGGACACACCCCCTACTGCTGATTGGCTCACTCTCTCTCCTCCCTCATCATGAGTGGACACGCCCCCTACTGCTGATTGGCTCACTCTCTCTCCTCCCCCATCATGAGTGGACACGCCCCCTACTGCTGATTGGCTCACTCTCTCTCTTTAAATTAACACTGAAATGGAAAAAGTTTTTACATGATCTACCAGCAAGCGCGAACTACAGTAAAGTTCTACTACAGTGCTAAATGTGTGTACAATGCTAATAACATCAAGCTAAACATGTTTATATCTATTTCTAAAATCTATAATGTTATCTTGTCTGTTCAACATTCCCTGCCCACTCAATCTGTTGAAGTTTACTCCATTTTCAAAATTCAGAAGCACACAATTCAAAGAATGAGTCATCAGCTGTTCCCGAACTACAGGAAGCCAAACGTGGGATGAAACTCTGCTATTGATGCACACTCAACGAGAGCTGGTGATTTCAGGCCAAACGAGCGACGTAAACCACTGTCAATGAACAACAACACAGATTTACACTCCACTGCGCTACTTCCATTGCTTTCTATGTAAACACGAGCTGACAAGTTTCACTGCCGGCCCTTAGAAGAAAAGCTTCTAAGTGGAACCTTAAAGGGTCAGGTGATCATTTTATGGATTTAGTTTTAATTAATTCAATTCATTTTTGATGGCGATTAAATGAATTTAATGAATTAAGCAGCTCGTAAACATACTATATCACTAGAATGAAGCAATGCAATCCTGTTAAAAATGAAAGTATTATGTAATAATTTAAGATATTTCTCCTTTTGGCATAAAATTGAGCATTAAATGTAAGCTTTTTTTCTAAGTGTGTATAAATTCACTGTTGTGCATTAAATGTCCATCACCAAGGGCAAAATATGAAATATCTTGCACAATACAGCTATCATAAACAAAACACTACTAATAAATAGAGCATAACACTGTTGATATCGTCACAAAATGTAACTATACTGTATTTTCGCCCAGCTCTATATATAAATTTTGATATACAAGTATGCCCAACTTCATTTACATACATATAGCCGTGCTTGATTGGTTACATTATCACAAAATGTAAACTACAGTATATTATTATAGCCCAGATATTATCTAATAAATGTGATTATAAGGCATGAAGATATTAAGATATTATAACCTTCAACATGCATGAAAGCCCATTTCTGCCACATAAGAAAAAAAAATATGCCCTGGTAAATCATAATTATGACATAAAAAGTCAAAATTGTGACATAAAAAGATGAAATTATGAGATTAAAAAGCCCAAATAATGACACATCAAAATTGACAGTCGAAATTGTGATTTAAAAAGTCTGATGACGAGATAAAAAGTCAAAAGAATGATTATGAGATAAATAATGACATAAGTTGAAATCATGAATAGACTAATAATAATTTAGACGATTGTGTCATAACTTTGACTTTGAATGTCCTATGTTTGACTTTTTAGGTCATCATTTTGACATGCTATAACTTTGTTTCATAATTCCGATTTAGTATTTCATATATTTTTTTTGTAACAATTATGACTATTCGATTTTAACTGATTTGATTGATTCATCTCATAATAATGATTTACCAAAGCATGTTTTTTTCTTGTGTTGGACACGGGCTTCCATAAACATGTAAAGCTGCTTGTGAAAAGCGCTAAACAAATACTTTTGATTTGACTCGATATTTCTGGATAAAAATAATCTGCCCGCTGCCGAAGTATCACAGCTATATCTGGCTGATTAGAGCTCGCTAGGCCATAATAAATGGTTGTAATTAAGTTAAGTGCGACACGGAGCCCTAATTGATCAACACACTGACACCAGGTGTCTACGCCTCAGATTGAGTTACAGTTTAAAGGGCCCTACAGCGAGGAATGACACACTGACGCTTCGCTGGTCCAACACACACACACACACACACACACACACACAGATCTGTGTGACCTTGCACACCTGCGTTCACGTCTCAGTTCCCCTGATGGACACCAACTGTTCTCAGATCACTGGATACACTTCCCAAAGCTCCCTGTTTTTTCCTGGTTAGCGCAGACACATAAAGATCAGATTTGTGCTGTCTTGCACACACACACCCACTCACGGACACACACACACGCACGCACATGCACACTCTCTCACACACACACACACTCTCTTTTAAGCTTAAACATACACACACTCTCTCACACGCGCACACACTCTCACACGCACGCATACACTCACTCACTCTCACACACACACTCTTATAAGCACACACACACACACGCACGCACATACACACACTCTCTCTCACACACACACACACACACACACACACACACACACACAGTCTCTCTCTATCTCACACACACACACACACACACACAGTCTCTCATATACACACACACACAGTCTCTTTCTCACATACATACACACACACACACACACACACACACACACACACAGTCTCTCACATACACACACACACACACACACACACACAGTCTCTCACATACACACACACACACACACACGCACGCATACACTCACTCACTCTCACACTCACACACACACACGCACATACACATACACACACTCTCTCACACACACACACACACGCACATACACATACACACACTCTCTCACACACACACACACACACACACACACACACACACACAGTCTCTCACATACACACACACACACAGTCTCTCACATACACACACACACACAAACACGCACGCATACACTCACTCACTCTCACACTCACACACACACACGCACATACACATACACACACTCTCTCACACACACACACACTCTCACACACACACACACACACTCTCACACTCTCTCTCACACACACACACACACACTCACTCTCACACTCTCTCACACACACACACACACACACACACACACTCTCACACTCTCTCTCACACACACACACACTCACTCTCACACTCTCTCACACACACACACACTCACTCTCTCACATACACACACACACACACACACACACAGCTCTACCTGTGAGAAGATGAATGAGTGTTGTCAGTAAACGCGTGCAGGGCGACTTCACACTGGGAAAGTAAGGGCATTATCTCCCTCAGAAGTCCTGACGATGCAAAACCACACACAAACCTCATTAAACAGAAACAAATCTCTCATTTTTGGTGTCATTTTTCCAATTTTAATGGTATCAACGAAACATCTGTATCATCTGAACACAACACAATAAGCCTATACCTGTGTGTTCACACTGCTGAGTTCTGCTCATCTCAGCCGGGATCGTACGGATGTCAACACACACAAAGCAACATTATTCTTTGGAAAAGCTCATAAGAGGCCCAAACTATTTTATGCGAGCTCTTGAGATAAGATAAAAAAAAAGTTTTCGCTATATTCAAAGTCCTCTGAAAGTCATATATTTGGTTTTGCTCTTCAAACAAAGAAAGTAAGTTCCTCCGGGAACAGCCGCTCTCAAATCTCAAGACGGTGGCGAACATTTGACATCAATCATGTCAGTAATCGATATTCTCACGTTTCTCAGACTTCATTTTACACTTGAGGGTTAGGGTTAACCTTGGCCATGTTAATGTTGATTTGATAATGATGTTAAATGCATGTTCAATGTTGAAAACCGTTTTGTATTTTAGTGGAAAATTTTATTTTCCAGGATTCTTTGATGAACAAAGTTGGAAAGAACAGAATTGATTTGAAATAGAATCTTTTGTAACATTATCAATGTCTTTACTGTCACTTTTAATGCATTTAATGCTTCCTTGCTGAATAAAAGTAGTTTCTTCTTAAGATTTTTTTTTATTCTTTATTAAGCTTTAAATAAACAGGGAACCATTAATGTTGAAACAAGACTTCAGTTCTCATTCCCGAATGTTATAAGTACAAGTCATACATGTTGTACTGAATACGTAAATAAAGACATGTAAACGTATGAATACATAAACGTGAGGGAAGAGAAAAATAAATTAAATTAAAGGTGCAATATGTAAGAATTTTTCATCCGAATATCCAAAAACCACTTGCACAGCCTTATATATTTCTTTCAATTGTGTACTTACATTATCCTAAAGGTTTCCAAGAATTTGTAAATTCAGAGAAATTCACAATTTTAAATAGTGCCCGTTCCTTGTCGCCTGTCAATGACGTAATATCAGGGTTATCCCTGGTTTCCGCTCGTGCTGCCATAGTAACCATGGCGACAGACGCGGACAACTGCGTTACGTCTAGCGGCGCGCTCACGCTGTTGTCAAACACTATGGACCATGGCAAGTAGACGGCATTAAGTGAACTAAAACGAGGATCCATATCGGCGTGGCGTTTTCGAGATGCCGAGAGCTTCACGTAAAAAATTACATATTGTGGCTTTAAATGACTAAATAAAATTGATAAGAGTGCTTTCAAATTATACATACATATACATGTCATATACCTATATATACACATACATAAAGATAAACTACATATATAATTATACATATGTGCAATACTTATACTTACACATCCATATATACCTGTAAAAAGTATGTTTTTTTTGTTTTTTTTTAAATGACATAAATGGTATGAGTCAGTCACATGACATTTAATCCTCAGGTGATTGGCTCAAAAACAATTGTGCCCATGAGCAAGACATCACAGATGGGAATGCCACATATGGATCACTGGTAAGCCCCGCCCTCTCTCCTCATTGGTTACAGTGTGTTGACTGACAGGTTGTGGCCAAGCGCGCTGCGCAAGAGCTGAAAAGTGAAGCCGAAACGCCTCGATCGCCCCCTGGTGGCTGGTCCCAGTATAGCTCATAAACCCCGCCTCTCCATGAAGTCTAATGGACGTGATGGAAACTTTTTTCAAAGATGTTTTCTGTCATTTTAGGTCGTTTTTAAATCACGCTGATTTAAGTTTAAGTGTTCGTTTTAAAAAAAAAATAAGTTTGATCTTAGTTTGTTATTTGATGCTATAAAAACGGGAATGTGACGTCATGATTGACAGCTGTGACCGAAGCACCAACAGACTTTTTTGGGGGATTTTCGAGAGGAGATTGGAGCTTCAACTTTAATCTCTACATGTCCATGACTGTTTATTTCACACAGTAAACTTTGTACACTGCAAAAAATGCTTTTCTCACTTAGTGTTTTTGTCTTGTTTCCAGTCCAAATATAAAAAAATTCAAAGCATTTACTAGATGAGTAAAATGACATAAGATATTATGTCTTGTTTCCCAGGGAAATTAATCAAAATTAAGTGATTTTTTTGCTTAAAACAAGCAAAATGATCTGCCAATGGGGTAAGAAAAATAATCTTAATTAAACAGAAACAAGACAGTTTAAGACAGATAATTTTGTCACTAACTGTAATTTGAAAACTCACTTAATTTTGATTAATTCCCCCAGGAAACAAGACATAATATCTTATGTAATTTTACTCATCTAGTAAATGCATCTTCATTTAAGAATTTTTTGATATTTGGACTGGAAACAAGACAAAAATACTAAGTGAGAAAAGCATGTTTTGCAGTGTACTAACCGTTTCTGCAGGAGTGAGGGCGGGACCTTGATATCGCGGCTTCACTTCTCGTTCACTACTGCACACAATCAGCTCCTAAATCAGCGCAAGTATTATACAGTCCCTCCAGAAAAACGCGATTATGTGATCGCATGATTTAGTGCATAATCAGCCAAAGTCCGCATATTTATGCGGGGGCATTTTTTCAAATACGCCGCACTTTCGCCGCATAAATTGCAGATTTCCGTGCAAAATATGCGGAGCTTGCATGATTTCATAATCCTCACATTTTCGTTGCAAAAAAGTCACATATATCTTAGCAGAAAGTTGAAAAAATGTTGCGTTTGCTTCACACGAGAGCCGCCGTTTCCCCCCGTTGCCATGGGAACGTTATGAAGTGACGTAATTACGCGACGTGAACATCATCGAAAAGCTGTAAAACAGGAGCACACTTTATTTTTTTTACATTTTATTTATTCATTTTTACAGAAGTTGTAGCATATTCCTTTTGTAAAGCTACAGAACTTGTTTGACTCATCAAAGTTTTGTAAGTTTGATGTGTTTATTAAGGTCTGAAATAAAACAGCACTTTCTGTGATGTAGTTATGCTTGCTTATCATAGGAAGTACATAAGAAATGACTCTTTACATTAAGGTATAAGCCTAGAGAGAACAGGGTGTTGGATAATCACTTTTTTTTATCTCTCTATCATCAAACCGCAGTTTTTGCAAGTTCCCGCATCGCATAAAATTGCATAAATATCCCGCATATTCCATCGCATTTTTAAAGAAACTCCGCGTTTTTTTGGAAGGACTGATATCAGGACTTTAGCGGCTTCACTTTTCCTCAATGGAAGAGAGTGAAGGATCGTCGTCCATCTTTTTCTAAAGTCTATGGCGTATTCCTCCTGCACTCTCCCACTCTAATCCTTTTCCCAGCGCATCACATTACGCTATTCTTCGCTTTAATACACATTAATAGTGCGGATATCTGCTGCCGTCTCCTCTGCCAACACAAACACTCTCAAAGCTTAACAAAGCTGCTTTACCTCACGGAGTCTAGCAGAGCAGATTCATAATTCCTCCTCATCCACGGCTGTTTAAGGCCTTGTCCACACTAATACCCTTGAGTTTGAAAACACATCTCTTTCTCTGCGTTTTGGCCTTCCGTCACACTGAGACTGCGCTTTTACTAATGAAAACACTCTCCGAAGCGGATGCATGTGAAAACGCTGTTTTCGTGTTGTTGTGTGGACTGTCAAAACTGAGGTATTTAAAAACAATGATGTACGTTTAGTCATGTGACGCATATTGCAGCAATCGATATGATTTTTTTTAATGCTTTATTTGAACATTCAGTTTACAGTGTGAAACAACAGAATTAGAACACGACAATGATGATTAAGAATAACAAAAATATAAAGAATAGTGAAAGAAAACACTTAAACAACATCATAGCACAAAACAAAGGCATTTGAATCCGCTTCAAAAAACCCCAAAATCACAGTTTTGGGATTCATAGAGAAATTTTGCAAGATATTGCTTGTGCCAAAACTGCATGACCAAAACAAGTGAAGAATAGTTTCAGTGTCATTCTGACAGAAAGAGCAATTAGTGTCAAAAATCAGATCTGAGTTTTTTTCTAAGGAAATTTCTGACTGGGTAATTATTATGAATTAATTTAAAAGAGATTTATTTTACTTTGTTTGTGAGGAGAAACCTTTGTTGTATGGACCATATATTTTTCCAATTTAAATGATCAAAAAGTCCATTCCAATATGAGATTACAGGAGGGGAATATAACTCTTACTTTATCATTTCTTCCTTTTTTTTCTCAGTGAAATATCTCACCAGGAGTGTTGATAGATACAGGAGAAGATAATGAACCCGAAGAGAGAGTTTTTTTTTTTTGAAAAGCATGAGTAATAGCATACATAACTGTGGCAAACTCTTTGGGAGTTACCGGTATATATACAGGTGAAACTCGAAAAATTAGAATATCGTGCAAAAATTTCAGTAATTCAACTTAAAAGGTGAAACTAATATATTAGACTCATTACAAAGTGAGATATTTCAAGCCTTTATTTGTTATAATTTTGATGATTATGGCTTATGGCTTACAGCTTATGAAAAACCCAAATTCAAAATGAGAATATTGTGAAAAGGTTTTCATAAGCTTTTTCGAGTTGCTTAGTTACCAATGATCAACTACTGTGGACTTCGACCGAAACCAGGAAGTAAATACGGGTATGTGAGCTGGCTAAATAAACATAATTTTTATTCATATCTTTCACATCTACTGCAGTAAGATTCACCGTGTTCACTCTGAATAAAATCACTCACTTGGTTGTGCACTTGTAATGACACATTAAGGTTGTTAAGAGGCTAAAAGCAGGTTTAAAACTTGCCCCATTTAAGTCAACAGGGTGCAAATCTTAAAAAGAGGATAACACGGTGTAGGAAACACTGATTTCTGTCGTTGTTCTCTGTACTGACAGCACTCCAAATTTACAAAAAAAAAAAAAAGAGCTCAATGTTACAGTTTTTTACGATTGCTATGACAGATTTTTCAATACTTTTAACAATTTTCCAAAACTCTTAACACAGTTATCACTACATCCGTCTGTGTAAGCTATACTATTAACGCATTTCTTGTTGCTTTAACACAAAATGCATACAATTAACACAAATTTAAAATGCTTGAACTTCTTTTACACACAAGCTCAAACAAGACCAAAACAATGGATTTTTACTGCCAAATTTACCAGTGCTTTAACACTGTATGTCAGAACAGATAACACCATGTTCTAAACCTAACCTTACAGGCTAAAGTCAAGGTAAACAGCTGTTTATATTGTGAATTGAAACACAAATATATCCCCTGTATTTTATTCTATTGTTACAGCTGATTGAATTATGCAAATATATAAATCACAGCTGATTTCTAGGAAACACACTCAGGGGTTGAGGTTCTTTCAAGTGCATGACCATATGGTATACAGTAAAAGAGGACCTTTTTGGCGGATCTTTTGTGGAAAGAGATCAATATAGAGCAAAAAAAAAAACTAACATAAAAAAAAATGTCTGCACTAGGTAGAGGAAGATATGTACCAGGACAAGGGAGAGGAGTTAGAATGAGTGGTGGCGCTCAAAGAAGAGACAGAGCTAGGGTAATGAAATAAGACCTGCACTTGTGCCAGAGGTAGAAAGGGGACAGGTGAGAGACCACTTGCCAATATACGTGATCACATGGGACAATGTGGCATTCCACCATTCCCGTGCAGTCACAGCATTGACGCCCATCCTAGGATGATGTCCCTTTTCCTTCCCCCTTACTCCCCTTTCCTCAACCCCATTGAGGAGTTTTTCTCATCCTGGAGATGGAAGGTTTTTGACCATCATCCACAGGACCAAATGTCCCTCCTGGATGCAATGGATGCTGCATGCCAAGACATCACAGCTGAACACTGCCAGGGGTGGATAAGGCATGCCAAAAGATTGTTCCCACAATGCCTTGCCAGAGAAGATATCAGGAGAAGATGACTCTTTTTCTTCTTTTAGAAGATGACTCTTTTTCTTCTTTTTTTATTTATTCTTTTTGTGCTTTTTCTGTTCGTATATTTAGTATTTTCACATATAAATGGCAGCTTTATTGCATATTTTGTTATATTTCAGTAATGTCCTTTTGCAAATAAAGTCTTTACTGTATTGCAGCAATTCTGTCTCTGTCTTTTTTTTTTCATAAACTGTACATTCTATAAAGCTACTCTGAGATGGTCATTCATTTTTTGTATTGAATTTCTGCAGCAAAAGAAACAAAATGCATGCATTTACTAAACCCAACAAAACAAAAATGTAGAGAGGCTTCAAAAGAAACTAAAGTGCAAAACACAATCTATGATCAATACAATATACTGTCTATTGTATAAGGGCATACCTGACACATAAAATAATGCAGTTTCTGTAATTTCAGCTGATGATAGTGTTTTTTTTTTTTGTCATTGTGTTATGAATGACTAAATGTTCCTGTTGGAAGTGTTAGTGTTTTGAATAATTATTTGATTTTGAGACATGTTTGCAGTGTTTTGTTAGACATAGTGTATTGTGTTAGTGTATTATTGTATTTTGAAAATAAGTTTTGGAGTTTAGTTTACAATGTGTGATTTTGAACATGAAATTAACTGTTTTGCCAATTGTGTGTTTTAGGTGTGTTGGTGCGTTAAGAGTTTAGGAAACTTGTTAAATGTATTGAAAAAACTGTCATAGCGATTGGAAAAAACTGTTAAATTGACCGGAGTTCTCCTTTAAAGGGATAGTTCACCAAAAAATGTAAACTCTGTCAGTAATTACTCTCCCTCGTGTTGTTCAACCTCGTAAGACTTTCGTTCATCTTCGAGACACAAATTAAGATATTTGTGATTAAATCTGAGAGCTGGATCACTCCTCCATAGGCTTCTAAGGGATCGAAACTGGCCGGCCCAAAAGTTATTAAAGACATCGTTAAAATAGTCCGAGTGACGACAGCGGCTCAACCTTAAGTTTATCAAGCGACGAGAATACTTTTTGTGCGCAAAAAAATAAACAAAAATAACGACTTTATTCAACTATTCATTTCCTTCTCTGTGGGCCTCGAGATTTCACGTAGTGATATTGCGCAAATCTTCTGGGTTGCACGTCACACGCATCACACACACATGACCAGCATCGGCCAATAGTGAGCCTGCGTGTGACGTACAACCCAGAAGTGCTGCGCTGTTACATTAGTGAACTGACTCAACCTGAACTGACTCGAGGCCCACAGAGAAGGAAATGAATAGTTGAATAAAGTCGTTATTTTTGTTTGTTTTTTGCGCACAAAAAGTATTCTCGTCGCTTGATAAACTTAAGGTTGAGCCGCTGTAGTCACTCGGACTATTTTAACGATGTCTTTCATAACTTTTGGGCCGGCCAGTTTCAATCCCTTAAAAGCCTATGGAGGAGTGATCCAGCTCTCAGATTTAATCACAAATATCTTAATTTGTGTTGTGAAGATGAACGAAAGTCTTACGGGGTTGAACAACATGAGGGAGAGTCATTACTGACAGAGTTTACATTTTTGGGTGAACTATCCCTTTAAGACACGCCTCATTATCAAAGCCCAATGGAGCAGTATCAGACTCACATGCTGACTAGAATATGAGTATGACGAAGTCAGGCTAGGGTTTTGGTGTAAATGAGAGGCCAAACCGCAGGGAAATATCTGCGTCTTCCCTCCGTGTGAACGGGGCAGTAGATGTAGCCTGAACTGGCTCATGTGGAGGAGTTTGTGCTCATTTTCTCAGGTGTTTTCTAGAGGTTTGATCAGGGAGTGACAGAAGAGGTCGAACCGAGTCCTGACCGGATATCCAACAGAAAACCAGCAAACACACAGTTTGAAGGCGAGAGGAGAGGCTTCATGCAT